>NC_066527.1:20626409-20631409 GCF_024679095.1 Eriocheir sinensis | reverse complement strand
ACAAGACAAAAGATGAAATAAAGAAAGGAAGAAAGAAAACAAGGACAAAGGAAGGAATAAGCAAGACAAAAGAAGACAAAACAAGACAAAAGATGAAATTAAGAAAGGAAGGAAGGAAGGAAGAAAACAAGACAGAGAGGAGAAAGTGAAGCAGCAAACAAGACAAACGAAGACAAAAAAGAAGACAAACCAAACCAAAAGAAGACAAAACAAAACAAGGGAAAAGATGAAATGAAGAAAGGAAGAAAGGAAGGAAGAAAACAAGACAGAGAGGAGAAAGTGAAAGAGCAAACAAGACAAAGTAAGGAATATTCAAGACAAAAGAAGACAAACCAAAACAAAAGAAGACAAAACAAGAGAAAATTATGAAAAAAAAGAAAGGAAGAAAGGAAGGAAGAAAACAAGACAGGGAGGAGAAAGTAAAGCTGCAAACAAGACAAAGAAGGAAGAAATAAACAAGACAAAAGAAGACAAAACAAAACAAGACAAAACAAAAGATGAAATAAAGAAAGGGAGGCAGGAAGAAAACAAGACAGGGAGGAGAAAGTAAAGCTGCAAACAAGACAAAGAAGGAAGAAATAAGCAAGATAAAAGAAGACAAAACAAAACAAAAGAAGACAAAACAAGAGAACAGATGAAAAAAAGAAAGGAAGGAAGGAAGGAAGAAAACAAGACAGAGAGAAGAAAGTAAAACAGCAAACAAGACAAAGGAAGGAAGGAATAAACAAGGCAAAAGAAAACAATTAAAAGAAGACAAAAAAAAACAACCAAAACAATATAAACAGGGCGAAAGGAAGAAGAGAAACAAAAGAAAGAAACAAAGAAAGAATGAAAGCTAAATAAAAGAAACAAGCAACACAGATGGGCAATCAAAACAAAAACAAAACAAATCACATAAAAAACACAAAAAACAACCACCAGGAACATAAACAACAACAGCATCGTACGTCTGGCAGGCGCGCGGCAGCTGTTCCCGAGAGGCGTCGTACGGCGAGGGGGGAGTGTTGTACTTTAAAAGGGGGGGAGGAGGAAGGGGGGGCAGAGGGGGGCCTTGGCACTGAGTTGGAGGAGTGCCAGCGACCGCGTGGCTCTCAGCAGGGTGCCAGGAGGAGGAGGAGGAGGAAGAGGAGGAGGAGGAGGAGGAAGAGGAGGAGGAGGAGGAGGCAAATTTAGCGTTGCACCGGAAATGAGAGCAAGTTCAGTGTTGTTAAAGAATGTGATTATTATTATCAATTATTATTATTATTATCATTGTTATTATTATTATCATTATTATTATTATTTTGTTTCTGTTTTATTAATTTATCGTTCGTGTTTGTCTTGTTTTTCTTTATTTTTTCTTATATTATTAATTGTATTTTCTCATCAATCTTGTTTTTCCTCTCTCTCTCTCTCTCTCTCTCTCTCTCTCTCTCTCTCTCTCTCTCTCTCTCTCTCTCTCTCTCTCTCTCTCTTGTTTTCCTATCCATGAAGTTAGATTTTTATACCTCTCTCTCTCTCTCTCTCTCTCTCTCTCTCTCTCTCTCTCTCTCTCTCTCTCTCTCTCTCTCTCTCTCTCTCTCTCTCTCTCTTGTTTTCCTATCCATGAAGTTATATTTTATACCTCTCTCTCTCTCTCTCTCTCTCTCTCTCTCTCTCTCTCTCTCTCTCTCTCTCTCTCTCTCTCTCTCTCTCTTGTTTTACTATCCATGAATTTAGATTTTTATACCCCTCTCTCTCTCTCTCTCTCTCTCTCTCTCTCTCTCTCTCTCTTGTTTTCCTATCCATGAAGTTAGATTTTATACCTCTCTCTCTCTCTCTCTCTCTCTCTCTCGTTTTCCTCTCCATGAAGTTTTTTATACCTTTCTCTCTCTCTCTCTCTCTCTCTCTCTCTCTCTCTCTCTCTCTATTTTTTTCCTATCTATTTTTTTATATTTTTATATCTCTCTCTCTCTCTCTCTCTCTCTCTCTCTCTCTCTCTCTCTCTCTCTCTCTCTCTCTCTCTCTTTGTTTACTAACAATGAATTTTTATTTTATACCTCTCTCTCTCTCTCTCTCTCTCTCTCTCTCTCTCTCTCTCTCTCTCTCTCTCTCTCTCTCTCTCTCTCTCTCTCTCTCTTGTTTTCCTCTCCATGAAGTTATATTTTTATACCTCTCTCTCTCTCTCTCTCTCTCTCTCTCTCTCTCTCTCTCTCTCTCTCTCTCTCTCTCTCAATTACCAACTAAAAAAAATGTTGCCAATACTTTAATTTTGCATTCCTCCCTTCCTCCCTATTCTCCCTCCTCCCTTCCTTTTATCTCCCTTCCTCCTCCCATGTTCCCTCCTTCCCCTTCCCTTTCCTTCTCCTTCCCTCCCTCCTCTTCTTCCTTACCCTTTACCTTTCTCCTCCTCTTCCTTCCCTCCGTTCTTTCCCTTCCCTTCCTCTCCTCTCCCTTTCCTTCTCCTTCCCTCCCTCCTCTTCTTCCTACACTTCCTTCCCTCCTTCCCTTCCCATTCTTTCCTTCTCTCCCTTCCTTCTTCCCATCTCCCTTCCCTCCTCCTTCTTTATCTTCCCCCTTTCCTTCCTTCCCTTCCCTCCTCTCTCCTTCCCTTCCCTTACCCTTTCATTCTCTCTCCTTCCCTTCTAACCCTTTCCTTCTCTCTCCTCTCCCTTCCCTCCCTCTAACCTTTTCACTCCCTCCCGTTTCCTTTCCTCTCCCTCTCCATTCCTTTCCTCCCCCTCCCCTATCCTCCTTACCCCCCCTTCCCTCCCTCCCTCCCTCACGTATTTCTGCTCATAAGTTTGGGTACGAAAGGAAGGTCAGAGGAAGGAGGGAGGGAGGGAGGGAGAGTACAAATTCCCTCCCTCCCTCTCTCTCTCTCCCTCCCTCTCTCTCTGCACTTTGCAATCTGTTTATCCTAAGAACGACGCAAGAGAGAGAGAGAGAGAGAGAGAGAGAGACTGAAGAGACGCAACTACTACTACTACTACTACTACTACCACTACTACTACTACTACTACTACTATTGCGCCTTGGACACAGTAGTGGATTGAGGGGTCATTGAGTGGATATATATACGGAGGGAGGGAGGGAGAGAAGGAGGGAGGGAGGGAGGGATGGAGGAAAGAAAGGGGGGGGGGAGGTAAAAAAGGGACCCATATCAAGTTTTAAACCACGTGGCGGTAAAAGTGCGTAAACTCTCTCTCTCTCTCTCTCTCTCTCTCTCTCTCTCTCTCTCTCTCTCTCTCTCTCTCTCTCTCTCTCTCTCTCTCTCTCTTAAGTGGATAAGACCAAGAACATTTAACGCTTCAGAACATCATCCAGAGAGAGAGTTCCACGTGGTCTTCTCTTAGGGGTCGTTCACCTTCCTCCGAGGGTCGTCTGTCCTAAAGGAAGAGGAGGAGGAGGAGGAGGAGGAGGAAGAAGAGGAGGAGCTGGAGGAGAGAGAGAGAGAGAAGAGGAGGATGAAGTTATGAGACGATGAGGAGGAGGAGGAGGAGGAGGAGGAGGAGGAGAGGAAGAGGGAGTTATCGTATCATTATTATTATTATTATTATTATTTTTATTTATTTTCCTCTCTTTCTCTTTCTCCTCTGTATTCTCTTCCTCCTCCTCCTCTTCTTTTTCTCTTCCCTCTCTTCCTCCTCCTCCTCTTTAATTCTTTCCTCTTCCTCCTTCTTCTCCCCCTCTTCCTCTTTCTTCTTCCTCTTCCTTCATCTTCTTCTTCCTCCTCCTCTCCTTTTCTTCCCTCTCTTCCTCCTTCTCCTCTTTAATTCTATTCTATTCTTCTCCTCCTCTTCCTCCTTCTCCCCTCTTCCTCTTTCTTCTCTTCCTCTTCCTTCATATTCATCTTCCTTTTCTTCTTCTTCCTCCTCCTCTTCTTTTCTTCCCTCTCTTCCTCCTCCTCCTCTTTAATTCTTTGCTCTTCTCCTCCTCTTCCTCCTTCTTCTCCCCTCTTCCTCTTCCTCATCTTCATCTTCCTCCTCCTTCTCTTCTTCCTCCTCCTCTCCTTTTCTTCCCTCTCTTCCTCCTTCTCCTCTTTAATTCTCTTCTCTTCTCCTCCTCTTCCTCCTTCTTCTCCCCCTCTTCCTCTTCCTCCTCTTCCTCCTCTCTTCATCACCACCACCACCACCACCACCACCACCATCACCACCACCACACCACCACCACCACAATCACCACCACCACAATCACCACCACTGCGAGGGTGAATGACCTCGTGGTGAACTTCATTTGGTCCCCCCCCCACCCCCCCCACCCACCACCACCACCACCACCATCATCACCACTAACATCACCATCAATACAACTTTTCATCCACCTCTTTGTGTGTGTCTGTTTAGCTGTCCATCATCACCATCAACACCATCATCTTCTTCCCCTCTTCCTCCTCCTCCTTCTCTCTCTCTCTCTCTCTCTCTCTCTCTCTCTCTCTCTCTCTCTCTCTCTCTCTCTCTCTCTCTCTCACATTCCCCTCCTCCTCCTCCTCCTCTCCCCTCTTCCTCCATCTGTCTGTCTGTCTCACTTCCTCCTCCTCCTCCTCCGCCCTTCTCTCCTCCCTCTCCTCCATCAGACAGACCTATTTCCTCCTCCTCCTCCTCCTCCTCCTCTTCCTATGTTCACTACTCTATTTCTTCCTCTAATTACTCCCTCCTCTTCTTCCTCTTCCTCCTCCTCCTCCTCCTCCTTGCACTTCATTCTTCATTTCTTTTTTCTTCCTCTTTGTTATTTGATATATTTCCTCCTCTTCCTCTTCTTCCTCTTCTTCTTCTTCTTCTTCTTCTCCTCTTCTCTTCCTCTTCTCCTCCTCTTCTTGTTGCTCTTACTTCTCCACCTGTGTACCCTTCCTCCTCCTCCTCCTCCTCTTCCTCCTCCTCCTCCCTCCTCCCATTCCTCCTGCCCCTGACCTGCTCTTCCTCCTCCTCCTCCTCCTCCTCCTTTCTAAAATCTCTCTCTCTCTCTCTCTCTCTCTCTCTCTCTCTCTCTCTCTCTCTCTCTCTCTCTCTCTCTCTCTCTCTCTCTCTCTCTCAATTATTTTT
>NC_066527.1:20603909-20621409 GCF_024679095.1 Eriocheir sinensis | reverse complement strand
AAAACAGTAGGCCTATGAGGAAAAAATGAGGATATATCTTTTTTATGTTGTTATCTTCATCATCATCATCATCATCGTTTTTTTTTATCATTATTTTACTTTATTTAGCCCTTCTCTTCTACGTTATCCTTCTTCTCTTTCTTCTTATTTTTCTTTCTTCTTGATCTTCTTTCTTTCTTCTCTTCTTTTTCCTCTTCCTGTTCTTCTCCTTTCTCTTCTTTTTTCCTTCCTTTTCTCCTCATTCTACTTTTTTTTCTTCTCTTTTTTCTTCAGACTGTTCTTTTTCATCTTCCTGTTCTTCTCCTTTCTCTTCTTTTTTCCTTCCTTTTCTCCTTCTTCTTTTTCTTCAGACTGTTCTTTTTCATCTTCCTGTTCTTCTCCTTTCTCTTCTTTTTTCCTTCCTTTTCTCCTTCTTTTTCTTCAGACTGTTCTTTTTCATCTTCCTGTTCTTCTCTTTCTCTTCTTTATCCCTTCCTTTTCTCCTTCTTCTTTTTCTTCAGACTGTTCTTTTTCATCTTCCTGTTCTTCTCCTTTCTCTTCTTTTTTCCTTCCTTTTCTCCTCCTACTTTTTTTCTTGACTGTTCTTTTTCATCTTCCTGTTCTTCTCCTTTCTCTTCTTTTTTCCTCCCTTTTCTCCTCATTCTACTTTTTTTCAGTGAGTCGGTCAGCGATTACCAACACATTTACGACCAACATTTACAACCTCCACGAAATATCTCAGAATTTGGTCAACTTTCTCACACAAGGCAACAGGAAATCTATCTTAAGAGGTTATCAATCAGTCAGTCACTATTACCAACGCAAGAGGTTATCAGTAAGTCAGTCAGCGATTACCAACACATTTACGACCAACATTTACAACCTCCACGAAATATCTCAGAATTTGGTCAACTTTCTCACACAAGGCAACGGGAAATCTATCTTAAGAGGTTATCAGTCAGTGAGTCACTATTACCAACGCAGAAACAACCCATGGAAAGTGAAGGTCTGGGAATATAGGGACGTAAGGGCACCTGCTGTTTTCTTTTCTTTTTTACAGCAAAGGAGACAGTTCAAGGGCATAAAAAAAAAAAAAGCCCGCTACTTACTGCTCCTAAAAAGAGTGCAGATGAGTGGCCAAAAGAGAGAGGTCAATTTCGGGATCTTTCTTGACACTGCCTTGAACAATTCCCACACAAGGCAACAGGGAATCTATCTTAAGAGGTTGCCACTCAGTCAGTCACTATTACCAACGCAAGAGTTTATCAGTTAGTCAGTCAGCGATTACCAACACAGTCATAAGAACATAAGAACATAGGGAAACTGCAAGAGGCTGGGTGGCCTACACAGGGCAGCTCCAGAATCCCCCCCGCTACTCACGATGGGTGAGGTGTAGTTACAGGGGTTACAGGTAGAGGCTTGCTCCTCGTTATACCGGCGGTACTAGGCACGCACCAGTACCCTGTCACCTTACTGCACCCACACCTCACTGCCACCTGTCGTCCTCGTCCATGTAGCTATCCAGTCTACTCTTAAAACAAGCTATCGTCCCTGCACTAACTATGTGATTGTTGAGTCTATCCCATTCCCCCACCATCCTATTACTAAACCAAAGCTTGCCTATATCTCTCCTAAATCTATACTTTTCTAATTTCAATCCATTACTGCGAGTTCTATCCTGCTGGTTATTTCTCAGTACTTTACTTATATCGCCTTTGTTGTAACCCTTGACCCATTTGAATACTTCTATCAGATCTCCCCGCACTCTTCGTCTTTCTAGTGAATGTAAGTTTAGATGTTTCAGCCTATTTTGATATGGGAGGTTCCTCAGCCCCTGAATCATCTTGGTCATCCTCCTCTGAACTGATTCTAGCAAGTTGATGTCCATTCTGTAGTGTGGGCACCAAAACTGGACAGTATAATCTAAGTGTGGCCTAACTAACGCTAAATAGAGTCTGAGGATGACCTCTGCATTCCTAATACCCTGTTAGCCCTATTCCTCGCACTAATACATTGCTTCCTTAGTTTTAGGTCAGAGTTCACTAACACTTCCAAATCCCTTTCACACTCAGACCTGCCTATCGCTGTGGAGTCTAAACTATACCCGTGTAATGGGTTGCGTGTTCCTTCACTAAGTACGCTACACTTGGTGATGTTAAAATTCATCTGCCATTTCTCTGACCAAGCTGACAGTTTGTTGAGATCCTCCTGCAGTGCTCTAGCATCCTCCCCTGTCCTAATAGTGCGTCCTATTTTGGTGTCATCTGCAAATTTACCTATGTCGCTAGTTATCCCATTGTCTATGTCATTGATGTAGATAATGAATAAAAGCGGGCCTAAAACTGAACCTTGAGGAACCCCACTGGTAACATTACCCCATTCGAATTTTTTACCGTTTTTTTTTGTTACAACAAAGGAGGCAGGTAAAAAAAAAAAAAAAAAAAAAAAAAAGTTAATGGTAACCCTCTGTTTCCTGTCGCTAATCCACGCCTTAATCCAATCAAATACCTTCCCTCTTATCCCATGAGCCCTGACTTTATTTAACAGTCTCTGGTGAGGTACCTTATCGAAGGCCTTACTAAAATCAAGATAAACCACATCATAGCTCTCATCATTGTCAGCTGCCTCGTATACTCTATTGTAAAAGGATATAAGATTAGTGAGGCACGACTTTCCTTTAGTAAACCCATGCTGTGAGTCGTGAATTAAATTATGTCTGTCAATATGGTCCCTAATACTATCAGCTATTATTGACTCAATCATTTTACCTATAACTGACATCAAACTAATCGGCCTATAGTTCTCCATGGAAGATTTGTCTCCCTTCTTAAATATTGGAATATCGTGTGCCTGCCTCCATGAAACAGGCACCACCCCTGTGTCTAGTGACTTCCTAAATACTTCTGTTAACTGCCTACTTATTTCAGTTTCACATTCCTTTATTACCCTGGGGAAGAGTTCATCTGGCCCTGGCGCCTTAGTGATCTATCTGTCTAATCACGAGCTCCCTACTTATGTTGATGTCGGTTAATCCTTCTACCTCTTCTCCCCTGTAGATCTGTTCTCCCTGAGGTATATCATCTAATCTCTCTTTGGTAAATGCAGTTAAGAAATATCTATCTAACGCCTCGCTCATTTCCTCATCACTATCAATCAGTGATTCTCCTGACTTAAGCGGCCCTATCTTATCCCTAACCTTGGTCTTATAAAGCTGAAAGAAGCCCTTTGGATCGGTCTTTGCTTTCCTGGCAATTCTAATCTCATAATTACGTTTTGCCATACGTGTGTTTTTCTTTACTGCTCTAGCTAAATCGTTGTAACTATCCCTTAGGTGAGTTCCCCTCCTTTTAATTCTAACATATAGTCCTCTTTTCCTTCCTATTTCAGTTTTTAGCAGTCTACAACCTACATTTACAGCCTCTACGGAATATCTCAGAATTTGGTCAACTTTCTCACACAAGGCAACGGGAAATCTATCTTAAGAGGTTATCAGTCAGTCAGTCACTATTACCAACGCAAGAGGTTATCAGTAAGTCAGTCAGCGATTACCAACACATTTACGACCAACATTTACAACCTCCACGAAATATCTCAGAATTTGGTCAACTTTCTCACACAAGGCAACGGGAAATCCATCTTCAAGAGGGTATCAGTCAGTCAGTCACCTATTAACAACGCAAGAGTTTTTCAGTAAGTCAGTCAGCGATTACCAACACATTTACGACCAACATTTACAACCTCCACGAAATATCTCAGAATTTGGTCAACTTTCTCACACAAGGCAACAGGAAATCCATCTTCAAGAGGTTATCAGTCAGTCAGTCACTATTACTAACACAGAAACAACCCATGGAAAGCCCCACACTACCTTAACGAAAGCGAAGGTCTCACAATATAGGGACGTAAGGGCACCCGCTGTTTTTTCTTTTTTCTTTTTTTACAGCAAAGGAGACACTTCAAGGGCACAAAAAAACGAAAACAATAATGAAGAGCCCGCTACTCGCTGCTCCCAAAAAGAATCCAAAGAGGTGGGCGAAAGAGAGGTGTTTAGTGAGCTCTTCTTGTTTTCTATTTTGGGACTCCGGGATAGAAGTTACCCCCCCCTCCTCCTTCCCTACCTACCTACCACCACCTTAACGGGAAAAAAAATGGTCGCCGACGAACGGAAGGGAAGGGCAACGGGATAGAGAGAGAGACTTTTAATAGTGAACTCTTATTGTTTTCTATTTAGGGACTCAGGAATAGAGGTTACCCCCCCTCCCCCTTCCCTACCTACCTACCACCACCTTAACGGGAAAAAAAAAATGGTCGCCGACGAACGGAAGGGAAGAAGGGCAACGAGAGAGAGAGAGAGAGAGAGAGAGAGAGACTTTTAATAGTGAACTCTTCTTGTTTTCTATTTAGGGACTGAGGAATAGATGTTACCCCCCCTCCCCCTTCCCTCCCTACCTACCACCACCTTTATGGGAAAAAAATATAAAAATGGTCGCCGACGAACGGAAGGAAAGGGGCAACGAGAGAGAGAGAGAGAGAGAGAGAGAGAGAGAGAGAGATGGGGGTTGCATCATAGTACAGTGGTCATTGGCTAATAAAGAACGTGACGTCATACGGATATTGCGCAAGAATGATGACTGGAACGGTGTGTGTGTGTGTGTATCATCATCATCTCGACGCCTACTCTTATTTTTTTTTGTAGGAGCTCCCACGGCAGAAGTTTCCATCTTTCTCTATCCAGACACTCCCTCCTTGCCTGCTCAAAGTTCCTCAAGGATCTTTCCCCCTCTTATGTTCTTATGTTCTCTCCCTAACGTACTCCTGCACCCTATCCTTCTATTTCACTGGCGGTCGTCCTCTAACATTCCCTCCCTCTATCTCATAAAAATATATAAAAATGTGTGTTGGGTATAATGTATTCATGTGTGTGTGTGTGTGTGTGTGTGTGTGGATATGATGAGGTTTAAATACTTTTGTGTGTGTGTGTGTGTGTGTGTGTGTGTGTGTGTGTGTGTGTGTGTGAATATGATGAGGTTTGAATACTTTTGTGTGTGTGTGTGTGTGTTGCGTGAGGTTATGTTATGTGTGTGTGTACCCAATAAACGATGTATCCGGGGTGTGTATTACTCAGAAACACACACACACACACACACACACACACACAACGTTCTCAAACATACATGAACACATTTGCAGCCACACGCACACGTCTTGAATACTTAACACACACACACACACACACACACACACACACACACCTCATATGACCCGTTGTGTGTACGTGTGTTCAGGAAATGGTTTTAGGATCAAGGAAACGGGGCGGGAGGGAGAGAGGGGGAGAGGGAGGGAGAGAGAGGGACGGGGGGGAGAGAGAGAGGGAGGGAAATGCCACCCATACATACGGTCGGGGAGAGAGAGAGAGAGAGAGAGAGAGTAGCTACCCTTATCATTTATTTACTTTCTTTATTCATTCATTATTATTCTATTATTATTATTATTATTATTATTATTATTATTATTATTATTACGAACAGAAGGTAGCAGGAGGAAGAGGAAGAGAGAAAAGAAGAAGAAGAAGAAGAAGAAGAAGAAGAAGAAAATGATGACAATGATGAAAAAAAGAGGAAAATAAGAATAAAAAGGAGAAGAAAAATAAGAATAAGAAGATGAAGAGAATAGAAAGATGAAGAAGAAGGAGGAGAAAGAGGAAGAGGAAGAAGAGGAAGAAGAGGAGGAGGAGGAGGAAGAGGAGGATAGCAACCACATACATAACCCAGTGACTCATGCAGGAGAACAAAAAGAAGAAGAAGAAGAGGAGGAGGAAGAAGAAGAAGAAGAGGAAGAAGAAGAAGAAGAAGAAGAAGAAGAAGAGGAAGAAGAAGAAGAAGAGGAGGAGGAAGAAGAGGAAGGAGGAGAATCATCACAATTATATCCTCAACTTCCAGAGAGAGAGAGAGAGAGAGAGAGAGAGAGAGAAGGAGGAGAAAAATCACACTTGCATCCTCAGTTTCCAGAGATAGAGATAGACAGATAGATAGATAGATAGATGGACACACAGAGAGAGAGAGAGAGAGAGAGAGAGAGAGAGAGAGAGAGAGAGAGAGAGACAGTCGGATCTTGATGAGACAGGTTCGCGCTGGAAATTCTTGGCATACCGGGAGAGAAGGAAGGGAGGGAGGGAGGGAGAGAAGGAGGGAAGGAAGGGAGGGAAGGAGGGAGGAGGACGTGACCAGAAGAAGACAAACAGTTCGCTCCTACGTGTTGAAACCAGTTAGGAGGAGGAGGAGGAGGAGGGGGGGGAGGAGGAGGAGGAGGAGGAGGAGGCGGCGCAGGAGGAGGAGAAGGTGCTTGGGAAGGAGAGGTGAAATATGTCAGCTGCCTCCCTCCCTCCCTCTCCCTTCCTCCCTTCCTCCCTTCTCTCTCTCCCTCTCCCTCCCTCCTTCTCCCTTCCTCCCTCCTGTCTCCCTCTCCCCCTCTCCCTCCTTCCTGTCACTGTCCCCCTCTCCCTCCCTCCCTCCTCTCTCTCCCTCTCCCTTCTTTCCTCCATCTTCTCCCTCCCTCCCTTCCTTCCTCTCCCACCCTCCCTTAATTCCATGTTTTCTTCTCTCCCCTTCTTTACCCTCCCTTCCTTCCTTCCTCTCCCACCCTCCCTGTCTTCCATGTTTTCTTCTCTCTCTCTCTCTCTCTCTCTCTCTCTCTCTCTCTCTCTCTCTCTCTCTCTCTCCTTCCACCTAACTCTCTCCCTGTCTCCCCCTTCTCTCCTTTCTCTCCCTTCTTTCCCCTTCCTTCCCCTTAACACTCTCCCTCTGTCTCCCCCTCCCCCCCTTCTCCTCCCCCTCCCATCAATGTTCACCCCCTTCCCCCCCTTCTCCTCCTTCTCCTCATCAATGTTCACCCCCTTCCCCCTCTTCTCCTCCTCCTCCCCATCAACGTTCACTCGGTTTTGTTGTAGCGAATATAAGAAAGGTAGACCCGCTTTTTTCTGCCTCAAACAAACGTGGCCTTGCATTCATCTATAAAGCTTTGGACGGTTAGTTATTCTGAAGGTTATTTTACCTATTGTGTGTGAGGGGAGTGTTTGTTGAAGTCTATTGGAAGTGTAATGTTATGGATTTTAATGTGTTGTTCGATTTTCTTCAGTTTTCCTCTTTCTGTGTTTTCATTTTCCTTGTTTTCTATACCAGCTTGTCTTGTTTTCTTGTGTTTTGTTTTCTTCTTTTCTTCAATTTTGCTATTTATTTTGATGTGTTGTGAGCAGATATTCGATTTTCTTCAATTTTTCCTCTTTCTGTGTTCTCATCTTCCTTGTTTTCTATACCAACTTGTCTTGTTTTCTTGTATTTTGTTTTCTTCTTTTCTTCAATTTTGCTATGGATTTTGATGTGTTGTGAGCAGATATTCGATTTTCTTCAGTTTTTCCTCTTTCTGTGTTTTCATTTTCCTTGTTTTCTATACCAACTTGTCTTGTTTTCTTGTATTTTGTTTTCTTCTTTTCTTCAATTTTGCTATGGATTTTGATGTGTTGTGAGCAGATATTCGATTTTCTTCAGTTTTTCCTCTTTCTGTGTTCTCATTTTCCTTGTTTTCTATACCAACTTGTCTTGTTTTCTTGTATTTTGTTTTCTTCTTTTCTTCAATTTTGCAATGGATTTTGATGTTTTGTGAGCAGATATTCAATTTTCTTCAGTTTTTCCTCTTTCTGTGTTCTCATTTTTCTTGTTTTCTATACCAACTTGTCTTGTTTTCTTCTTTTCTTCTTTTCAGCCTAAGTTTTTTTTCTTCAATTCCATCTCATTTTGTTGCTTTCTGATCCCATACAAAGAATCATCTATCAATTATGTCTTTTATCCTTACCTTCAACACAGTAAAGTCATCTCTCTCTCTCTCTCTCTCTCTCTCTCTCTCTCTCTCTCTCTCTGCTGTGACCTATAAATAGCGGACAGTTCCCATCCAGCCCCATTTTACTGTTCCCTAATCCCATTCAAACATGTCTTTCTCTCTTTCCACCCGAAATTGACCTCGGTTTTGGCTACTCTTTACTTCTTTGGGAGCAGCGAGTAGCGTTTTTTTTTTTGTTGTTGTTGTTGTTGTTGTTGTTGTTGCCCTTGAGCATGTCTTTTGATGTAGAAAAAAAAAATCAGCTATATTCTCTCTCTCTCTCTCTCTCTCTCTCTCTCTCTCTCTCTCTCTCTCTCTCTCTCTCACACACACACACACACACACACACACATACACACACACACGAACGCACAGGGAAAACCAAGAAAAAAAAAAAAAGAGAAGGAAACACATGAAAAAGAAGGAATAGAAGAAAAAAACGAACAAAAGAAAAAGTAGATTCACACACACACACACACACACACACACACACACACACACACACACACACACACACACACACACACACGAACGCACAAGGAAAACCAAGACAAAAAAAAAGAGAGAAGGAAACACATGAAAAAGAAGGAATAGAAGAAAAAAAGAACAAAAGAAAAAGTAGATTCACACACACACACACACACACACACACACACACACACACACACACACACGAACGCACAGGGAAAATTAAGACAGAAAAAACGAGAAGAAAACACATTCATATGATAAACTAATAACAACAAATAGACGAATGAAAATAAATGTCAAGATTATGATAACGAAACAACATTACTCTTAAACAATCATGAACATACTTGTTTGAGTCACGTATTTTCCTTGTTGCCTTGGTGTTGGCTTTATCTCGCGGCTTTTCCGGGTCAGAGAGAGAGAGAGAGAGAGAGATTATGACTATTATCACTTCTCTCTCTCTCTCTCTCTCTCTCTCTCTCTCTCTCTCTCTCTACACACACACACACACACACACACACAAATCTCTTTAATCATCACCGGAAGTTGCTTATATTTGACTGACGGGCTACAGATAGAAGTCTCTCTCTCTCTCTCTCTCTCTCTCTCTCTCTCTCTCTCTCTCTCTGATTATTGCATCATTCAAGTGAAATATTGCTTAACTAAAATTATTACTAGTATTTTAAAGTAGTGGTAGTAGTAGTAGTAGTAGTAGTAGTAGAAAGTAGTAGAAAAATAGAATAAATAAAACAAAAAAAATCGAAAAAAGTAATAGTAGGAGTAGTAGTAGTTGTAGTAGTAGAAAGTAGTAGAAAAATAAAATAAATAAAACAAAAAAAAAATCGAAAAAAAGTATTATTATTATTATTAGTAGTAGTAGTAACATCAGTAACAGAAATAGCAATACTACCATTATTTTATTTTCTCTCAATTTGCTACACACTAACACTAACACTAACACTAACACTAATACTAAACTTGTTGACGTCTATTGTAAGTGTATTGCTAAGTGGCTTTTGATGTGCTGTAATTAGATATTCGATTTTCTTCAGTTTTTTCTTCTTTAAGTGTTCTCATCTTCCTTGTTGTCTATACCAGTTTGTCTTCTTTTGTTCTATGGTTGTATTTTCTTTTCTTCTTTCTGTTATCTTGTTCTGTTAACTTGTCTTCTCTTATTATGTGTTTCTTAATGTCTTGTAGCTTGTTTTCTTCTTTTTTTTTGTGTCTTCTTTTGTTCTATGGTTGTATTTTCTTTTCTTCTTTTCTTCTTTTTGTTATTTTGTTTAAATGTTAACTTGTCTTCTCTTATAGTGTGTTTTTCTTAATGTCTTTTAGCTTGTTTTCTTCTTTTATTTTTGTCTTCTTTTGTTCTATGGTTGTATTTTCTTTTCTTCTTTTCTTCTTTCTGTTATCTTGTTCAAATGTCACCTTGTCTTCTCTAATTATGTGTTTTTCTCAATGTCTTGTACCTTGTTTTCTTCTTTTTATTGTTATTGTTTCCTTCTTCTTCTTGTTCCCTAATTACTAAACACAAATAGCAATACTAATACCAACACTAACATACAAAAGACAAGGGAACAGCCGACACACACACACACACACACACACACACACACACACACAGCGCCCAACACCCCCTCCACACACACACACACAAGCACACACACGCACACAGCAGCCAGCCACTCAGCCACGCATTGTTGCCACTACCCCCTCGCTCGGCACCCCTCCTCGTCACCGTGATGCAGAGAGTTCGGCCGACGAGAGACTCCGCGGGCTGGTCGGTTTTCCCATGAGCTTTTCCGCCTCTCACACTAACTATTTCCAAAGGTCCAAACGGAGATCATTTGGGTTCTAATGAGTGTTTTCTTTAGGTTCACGGTACGGAAGAAGGGTCAGACTATCCCCCTGGGTAATAAAACTATCCTTGGAAATACCCACAACTCCTATGAAAGCCTAATATGTGTACCTTGGTGGGGAAATGTTTAAGATGAAGAGAACGCAATCAACACCAGGCTTAAGCACATGTGGGTCGGGTTCCAATGAGTGTTTTCTTCAGGTTCACGGTACGGAGGAAGGGTCAGACTATTCCCCTGGGTCATAAAACTATCCTTGGAAATACCCACAACTCCTATGAAAGCCTAATATGTGTACCTTGGTGGGGAAATGTTTAAGATGAAGAGAATGCAATCAAGACCAGGCTTAAGCACATGTGGGTCGAGTTCCAATGAGTGTTTTCTTCAGGTTCACGGTACGGAAGGGTCAGACTATCTCACCAGGGTCATAAAACTATCCTTGGAAATACCCACAACTCCTATGAAAGCCCAACATGTGTAGCTACCTTGGGGCCGAAATGTTTAAGTTTTGTCTCGTCTGTAACGGTCTGTCGGATATAAAAAGTGAATATGGATACTTGTCAATAATGTCAAGACTTGTACTTCATTCTCTTAATAAGATTTGAAGTTTAAACATATATATAACATTAGGTATTTTTCAATGCATATTCATTTTCCTCTCGTTCATCACTACAGTTAGGTTTAGAAGCGAAATTCGAATCTTCTCATGAATTTAAAGCGAAGTATTACACTCTATTAGTGATATTTGAAGTTTAAACATATATATTCGGTCATTATTTTCGCTGCATACAAATTTCCGTGTCGTCTATAATTATCAAGGTTGGGTTTAGAAGCGAAATTCGAGTCTTCTCATGAATTTAAAGCGAAGTCTTACACTCTATTAGTGATATTTGAAGTTTAAACATATATATTCGGTCATTATTTTCACTGCATACAAATTTCCGTGTCGTCTATAATTATCAAGGTTGGGTTTAGAAGTGGAATTCGAGTCTTCTCATGAATTTAAAGCGAAGTCTTACACTCTATTAGTGATATTTGAAGTTTAAACATATATATTCGGTCATTATTTTCGCTGCATACAAATTTCCGTGTCGTCTATAATTATCAAGGTTGGGTTTAGAAGTGGAATTCGAGTCTTCTCATGAATTTAAAGCGAAGTCTTACACTCTATTAGTGATATTTGAAGTTTAAACATATATATTCGGTCATTATTTTCGCTGCATACAAATTTCCGTGTCGTCTATAATCAAGGTTGGGTTTAGAAGTGGAATTCGAGTCTTCTCATGAATTTAAAGCGAAGTCTTACACTCTATTAGTGATATTTGAAGTTTAAACATATATATTCGGTCATTATTTTAACTGCATACAAATTTCCGTGTCGTCTATCAAGGTTGGGTTTAGAAGTGGAATTCGAGTCTTCTCATAATTTAAAGCGAAGTATTGCACTCTATTAAGTGATATTTGAAGTTTAAACATATATATTCGGTCATTATTTTCGCTGCATATAAATTTCCGTGTCGTCTATAATCAAGGTTGGGTTTAGAAGTGGAATTCGAGTCTTCTGAAGTTCTGAATACCAAACGTTGTATTGCATTCTATTGATATTTGAAGTTAAAACATTGTATAATCGATCGTTATCTTGACTGCTTATTAAGTTTCCTCTCCTCCATCTACTGTTGGGAATAGAAGTGAAATTAAAATCTCCTCATGAATATTAATCCATAAGTCCGTCATTTCTACACTGCAAGCCTTTCAACAATGTCCCTCCCATCCACCTTATCTCCAGCATTCATCTCTTATCCATCCCCAACGGTCACATTAACAGTCATTGCAAGCCTTTCAACAATGTCCCTCCCATCCACCTTATCTCCAGCATTCATCTCTTATCCATCCCCAACGGTCACATTAACAGTCATTGCAAGCCCTTCAACAATGTCCCTCCCATCCACCTTATCTCCAGCATTCATCTCTTATCCACCCCCAACGGTCACATTAACAGTCATTGCAAGCCCTTCAACACTAGCCCTCCCATCCACCTTATCTCCAGCATTCATCTCTTATCCATCCCCAACGGTCACATTAACAGTCATTGCAAGCCCTTCAACAATGTCCCTCCCATCCACCTTATCTCCAGCATTCATCTCTTATCCACCCCCAACGGTCACATTAACAGTCATTGCAAGCCCTTCAACACTAGCCCTCCCATCCACCTTATCTCCAGCATTCATCTCTTATCCATCCCCAACGGTCATATTAACAGTCATTGCAAGCCCTTCAACACTAGCCCTTCCATCCACCTTATCTCCAGCATTCATCTCTTATCCACCCCCAACGGCCACATTAACAGTCATTGCAAGCCCTTCAACACTAGCCCTTCCATCCACCTTATCTCCAGCATTCATCTCTTATCCATCCCCAACAGTCACATTAACAGTCATTGCAAGCCCTTCAACACTAGCCCTTCCATCCACCTTATCTCCAGCATTCATCTCTTATCCATCCCCAACAGTCACATTAACAGTCATTGCAAGCCCTTCAACACTAGCCCTTCCATCCACCTTATCTCCAGCATCCATCTCTTATCCATCCCCAACAATCACATTAACAGTCATTGCAAGCCCTTCAACACTAGCCCTTCCATCCACCTTATCTCCAGCATTTATCTCTTATCCACCCCTGGCATCCAACAGTCATTGCAAGCCCTTCAACACTAGCCCTCCCATCCACCTTATCTCCAGCATTCATCTCTTATCCACCCCTACCATCCAAGTCACATTAAGTCATTGCATCATCCGCCAGTCACAATAAGTCACCCGTCATCAATACATCCCTCTCATCCACCTTCAGCATCCCACGTGCATTAAAAACTCCCATCCTCTCTATATACATTCCCCCCGCCATATATGTATCCCCACGTGTCATTAAGCGTGGTATTGATTGCACTCTCTTGACCTTAAAATACAAAGAAAATGGGCCTCGTAGATTCATATTTAAACTTCAAGTATTACCATAAGTGCAATACTACCCTTGATACATTACGATAAGCTCATGGTTTGTACTCGTATAGCCAACAGTACCGACACGAGACAGCGAAACTTATACTGTCGGAAATTATAATCCTGCTCAACGGATGGAGAGCTTTGGGTAAACACAGTAATCAGAGCAGTAACGGCATGAACAGAAGAGACCTGCCACTCGCCGCCCTCAAGAGAAAGGCGCAGCGATGGTGTGTCCTGCCGGTTCTAACATACGCGCCGGAAACTGAGGCCCCGCAAAGTATTTAGAAAGCGACGAAGTGCACACCGAGAGGAATGGAGAGGGGGAGGAAAGGAAAAGGTGGATGCTGGAGAAAAGATATATACTGGAGATGTTGATGAAGTGTTTATAGTGAAGGAAGAAAATATATTAGAACCCACAGCAATACTTACAGATGAGATACTTACAGATGAGAGAAATGTTGGGTGATTAAGATGTTGATGGAGTATTTATAGTGAAGAAAGAAAATATATTAGAACCCACAGCAATACTTACAAATGAGATACTTACAATCGAGGTACTTACAAATGAGATACTAACAGATGAGAGAAATGTTGGGTGATTAAGATGTTGATGGAGTATTTATAGTGAAGTATGTAAATATATTAGAGCCCAGAGCAATACTTACTTTGCAATTAATCAGTGATCTTGCCCGACTACAATAATAATAATAATAATAATAATAATAATAATAATAATAACAATAGCAGTAGTAGTAGTATAATCTTAGTTACAGTAATATAAAAAAAAAAAGTGATATCGAACACCAAAGTTTTAAAAAGTCTACACAGATGTTACGTCAAGATAAGTATGAACACATGTGTGGCGCGGAATCCGTTTAAATAAGGAATGGAATCTGATCTGAAGGTTTGATGCTGTTGTTGTTGCCAAGCTACTAATACATACTATACATCATTAATACATGCGTTGACGTGTTTATGGATGTATACATGTACGAATATGTGTTTAGGGAGAAGTAAATATAATAAAATAAATACTATATATACATAATTAATACATGCGTTGACGTGTTTATGGATGTATGCATGTATACGAATAGAAGTGTTTAGGTAGAATATAATAAAATAAATAGAAATAAAAGAGAAATAAATAAAGAAAGTTAACTCACTATCTCCATTTCTTCCTTTTATAGTCTGTTTGTCTGTTTGTAAGTCTTATGAATGTATGTAATGTCTTATGTCTGTCTTATTTTTTACCTCTGTCTGTCTGTCTGTCTGTCTGTACATTTTTTTTCTGTTTGTCTATATATTAATTTTTCTGTCTGTCTGTTTGTAAGTCTTGTGAATGTATGTAATGTCTTCTGTGTCTGTCTCATGTTTTACCTGTCTGTGGCTGTCTACGTATTTTTTCTATGTTTGTCTATATATTAATTTATTTGTCTGTCTGCCTATCAATTTTTTTTTACCTCTGTTTGTGTCTGTCTGTACGTGTTTTTTTTCTGTTTGTCTATATATTAATTGATCTGTCTGTCTGCCTATCGATTTATCTATCTATCTATCTACCTATCTATTATGTCTATCTATCCATCTATATATCTCTCTATCTGTCTGTCAATCTTCCCATTTATCAATCTACTTATCTACCTTTTACATTCTCCCACTCTCAATCCCCTGCAAGGCCAGGTTACCGGGGGTGCTGAGTAAGCGTGACGTCACCGCGGAAATGGTGGTGACTGGATGTGTGTCGCGGCGCCGCCCAAGTCAAGGCCGCCGAGAGGGTTGGGACGCGCGCCGCTAAATTATCGTACACTCTTATTTTCCGGTTACTGACGCATAACTAGAGCAAAGAAGGAAAAAACAAAACAAAAAAAAAACATCAGTAGTGCAGGGTTCCGATAATAACTTAGATAACGGTATTTATTTGTTTATTCATATATTCAAGGTGTCTGTAGTGCTGGTAGGCTGTCTTGAGGGGTTTAATGGATGATCCCAGCCCGGTAGTGGTGCGGGCGAATTTTTTTATAGTGGATGCCGTGATGTATGACTCTTGTTGGCCCATGCTGTCCCCGGTGCTCGAAGTAGTAGTAGTAGTAATAGTAGTAGTGACAGTGGTAGTAGTAGTAATAGTAGTAGTAGTAGTAGTAACAAGTGGTATTTCTTATTTTCTCAACTTCAAACTAAAAAAATCACTTCATAATTTTCTACTACATACATATTTTTTCCACTACCACTACTACTACTACTACTACTACTACTACGACCACTATCACTACTACTACCCCCTCTCCGTTAGCCTCGCCTTGGCCTTGGCTTTGCCCCGAGTGACGTAGTGGGTGAAGGTGGAGAAAGGTGTTGATGGTGAAGGGAGGTGGTGATGACGCCGGTGGTGGTGGTGGTGCTGGCGGGGAGAATGTAGGGTGGGGTGGGGGGGGTGGGGGGGGGGAGGAGGAGAGTAACGGAGTGGTATTGGGAAAGGGTTTTGGAGCTGAGTGAGGGGATGGTGGTGATAGTGGTGGTGATGGTGGTAGTGGTGGTGATAGAAGTGGTGGTGGTGGTGGTGGTGGTGGTGGTGGTAGTGGTGGTGGTGGTGGTGATGGTGGTGGTGGTGGTGGTGGTGATAGTGGTGGTGATGGTGGTGGTGGTGGTGGTAGTATTAGTAACAGAAGGGATAAATTTTCCTCTTTTTTTCTCAGTTTCAAACAAATATATTACCTCGTCTTTTTAATTTCAGTACTTGAGTTGAATGCTTGAATGGTGGTTGTGGTGGTGGTGGTGGTGGTAGTAGTGGTAGTATTAGTAACAGAAGGGGTAATATTTTCTTTTTTTCTTTTTTTAATTTCAAACAAATATATAACCTCGTCTTTTTTTTAATTTCACTACTTCTTCCTCTTTTTCTTTTAACTTTTCTTACCTTCTGCTAAAATTACAACTACTACTACTACTACTGTTACAACTACTACCTTACTACTACTACTACTACTACTACTTTTTTTTTACAGCAGAGGAGACAGTGCAAGGGCTACTACTACTACTGCTACCACTACTACTACTACTACAACAACTACTACTACTACTACTACAACAACAACTACTACTACTACTACCACTACTACAACAACTACTACTACTACTACCACCATCACTATAACTACCACAGCTGTTGATTTTTTTTCTCTCAACCACAATCTCACTAAAATTAAAATATCGATCGTTCTTCTCAGGAATATTCTGGTGATCACCGGTTCGGTCACGTGTGTGGATTTCATTGACACACACACACACGCACACACACACACACACACACACACACACACCGCGCGCAATACAGAATAACCGCATCTTTGCATTCATTCATTTTCATGTGACTGTGTGTGACGTGTGTCTGTGTGTGTGTGTGTGTGTGTGTGTGTGTGTTATCGGATGTGACGGTTTTTATCTCCTCCTCCTCCTCCTCCTCCTCTCCTCCTCCTTGTCCTTAAAAAAATTAAATAAACTATACATTTTCTTATTTCATCCCTTCACACTCTTTACCATCTCTCTCTCTCTCTCTCTCTCTCTCTCTCTCTCTCTCTCTCTCTCTCTCTCATAAAAAAACCCGCCATTAAGATTGCATGCTACTTCTTTTCCGGTGAGATCTAGTGAGAGAGAGAGAGAGAGAGAGAGAGAGAGAGAGAGAGAGAGAGAGAGAGAGAGAGAGGTAGGAGGAGGCATTAAGGACGGGAGTAATGGAGGAATTTTGGGAAGGAATGATTCTACAGCAGAGAGAGAGAGAGAGAGTGAGAGAGAGAGAGAGCACCTGTACACTCAATGTAACGTGAGAGGTTCAGTTTGTTGACTCTTACTAGGTCACTCCCACACTGCGTTGCGAGAGAGAGAGAGAGAGAGAGAGAGAGAGAGAGGACCCGTGACTCACACACTATGTAGCCGGTGGGCAGGTATTTTTGCGCAGTGGATGACACCTACCCCTCTCTCTCTCTCTCTCTCATATCAACCTTTGAAACCAGAATCGCCGACAAGGCTTCCGGTGTGTGTGTGTGTGTGTGCGGATCCTCTCACGCCCATTCACAGACGGTGTTGTTTATCCTGACCTACATCCACACACACACACAAACACACACACACATGGTCACTTACACCGCCTACACACTCCATCCCACACTCATCTCTCTCTCTCTCTCTCTCTCTCTCTCTCTCTCTCTCTCTCTCTCTCTCTCTCATCAATCAAGAATGGACGTGTATTATTTCACACTGGTAACCTCTTCCGTTCAAACACACACACACACACACACACGGAGGAGAGAATATGGTAGTCTTGGATTCTTCTTA
>NC_066527.1:20596409-20598909 GCF_024679095.1 Eriocheir sinensis | reverse complement strand
GAGGAAGGGAAGGACGGGGCACACTGGTAGGAAGGGAAGGAAGGGGAGAAAGAATAGGTCTGTTTAGAGAGAGAGGGGAAGGAAGGAGAGAGGGAGGAAAGAGGGGAGAGATCTGTTTAGAGAGAGGGAGAGGGGGAGATGAAAGATGGAGGGGAGGGAGAGAAGGATGAAGGGAGAGTACTGATTAAGTTAAGAGGGAGAGAGGGGAGAGACGTAGAGGAGGAAAGGGAGGGAGGAGGGAGATTAAGGGAGAGTGTATGGGAGGGAGCAAGGGAGGAGAAAGGGAGAAGATAGTGAGGGTGATAAGGGAGGTGAGGGACGCGAGGAGGAGGAGGGAGAGAAAGTAGAGGGCCAAGAGCGTGCCCCAAATTATGCTGACTTTGCTGCGAACAATAATAATAATAATAATAATAATAATAATAATAGTAGTAGCAGTAGTAGTAGTAGTAGTAGCAGTAGCAGTAGTAGTAGTAGTAGTAGTAGTAGTAGTAGTAGTATAGTAGTAATAGATTGAAAAGAAAAAGTAACAATAAAAATAGAAAAACAAACAAAATAAATCAATAGCAACAAAAACAAACAACAATAACAACAAAAATCTTACCTTTAATATCACTTTCTCTCTCCCTTCACAGGCCCCTCTCTCTCTCTCTCTCTCTCTCTCTCTCTCTCTCTCTCTCTCTCTCTCTCTCTCTCTCTCAAAAAAATATTAAATGTGACAAATTTGAACGAGACGAAAAAAAAAGTAAATGAGAAAAAAGAAACCATGGTTGAAAAAAAGTAAAATAAAGTTAGAAAAAGTAAAATAATGTTAAAAAAGGAAAATAAAGTCAGAAAAAGTAAAATGAAGTTAAAAAAAGGAAAATAAAGTCAGAAAAAGTAAAATGAAGTTAGAAAAAGTAAAATGAAGTTAGAAAAAGTAAAATAAAGTCAGAAAAAGTAAAATGAAGTTAGAAAAAGTAAAATAAAGTCAGAAAAAGTAAAATGAAGTTAGAAAAAGTAAAATAAAGTCAGAAAAAGTAAAATGAAGTTAGAAAAAGTAAAATGAAGTTAGAAAAAGTAAAATAATGTCAGAAAAAGTAAAATAATGTCAGAAAAAGTAAAATAAAGTTAGAAAAAGTAAAATAATGTCAGAAAAAGTAAAATAATGTCAGAAAAAGTAAAATAATGTCAGAAAAAGTAAAATAATGTCAGAAAAAGTAAAATAAAGTTAGAAAAAGTAAAATAAAGTCAGAAAAAGTAAAATGAAGTAAAAAAAAAAGAAAATAGTCAAAAAAGTAAAATAAAGTTAGAAAAAGTAAAATAATGTCAGAAGAAGTAAAATAAAGTTAGAAAAAGTAAAATAAAGTCAGAAAAAGTAAAATAAAGTTAGAGAAAGTAAAATAAAGTTAGAGAAAGTAAAATAAAGTTAGAGAAAGTAAAATAATGTCAGAAAAAGTAAAATGAAGTCAGAAAAAGTAAAATAAAGTCAGAAAAAGTAAAATAAAGTTAGAGAAAGTAAAATAAAGTCAGAAAAAGTAAAATAATGTCAGAAAAAGTAAAATAAAGTTAGAAAAAGTAAAATAATGTCAGAAAAAGTCAAATAAAGTAAGAAAAAATAAAATAATGTCAGAAAAAGTAAAATAAAGTCAGAAAAGGTAAAATAAAGTTAGAAAAAGTCAAATGAAATTAGAAAAAGTAAAATGAAGTTAGAAAAAGTGAAATCATGTCAGAAAAAGTAAAATAAAGTTAGAAAAAGTAAAATAATGTCAGAAAAAGTAAAATAAAGTCAGAAAAAGTAAAATAAACTCAGAAAAAGTAAAATGAAGCTAAAAAAAAGGAAAAAGTCAAAAAAGTAAAATGAAGTTAGAAAAAGTAAAATGAAGTTAGAAAAAGTAAAATAATGTCAGAAAAAGTAAAATAAAGTTAGAAAAAGTAAAGTTAGAAAAAGTAAAATAAAGTTAGAAAAAGTAAAATAATGTCAGAAAAAGTAAAATGAAATTAGAAAAAGTAAAATAATGTCAGAAAAAAGTAAAATGAAGTTAGAAAAAGTAAAATAATGTCAGAAAAAGTAAAATGAAATTAGAAAAAGTAAAATGAAGTTAGAAAAAAGTAAAATGAAGTTAGAAATAGTAAAATGAAGTTGGAAAAAATAAAATTAAGTCGGAAAAAGGAAACTGAAGGGACAAAAAGTAAGACAAAGGAAAAAGTATATTAAAAAAGGAGAAGAAAGTGAAGGAAAAAAGTAATACAATGGCGAAAAAGTCAAACAGAGAAGGAAAATAAAAGTAAAATTAGAGAAATATAAAAACTCAGTAATAAAATCTCAAAGAGAATACGCAATATATGTGAAGAAAAAATTATACAAAGAAGAAATAAATAAAGTAGGAGAGAAACTTAAATAGATGGAGAAAAAGTAAAAGAAGAGAAAAAGGTTTAATAAAGAAAAACAAGAAGATGAAGGAGGACAACAACAACAACAACAACGACAACAACATTAACAACTACATAAAAAACATCAACA
>NC_066527.1:20556409-20591409 GCF_024679095.1 Eriocheir sinensis | reverse complement strand
ACTCTTTTCCTTGCCCTTGAGCCGTGTCCTGATGAAAAACAAAGGAAAAACAAAAAAAACAAAAAAAAACACAGGGCTATGAATTCACCCTTGTGAGTCCCTACGCCTTCTTAAAGAGCTAAATAAAACTGGTGCACTAAGGCGTCGAAACGTTTGAGAACATGATATAAAAAAAAAGGGGGGGAAGGGGGGGGGGTTCTCATACGCTTCCACCTCCCACATCCACATTTCCAAAGTCCGAAAAGTAGATTAATTGGGTTTTCACAAGAGTTTTTTTTTTCACATTCATAACACCGTTGCTATATTATCGTACTCATGAGCTCCTCGTATTTACCTGTTTCTGACTCATAACTATTGCCAAAAACCACCAATAATTAACTGTTTTAAATGACTATATATGAAGGTAGTTGTTGCGCTGGTCAGGTTCCACTCTGCGAAAAGTCAACGCCTTGGGGCAGACCGACAGATCGTTCGCCTACTTATTTCCGCTGTTTAACCGTGTAGCAGCGACGGGCCAAATTTCTGCCATGATATAAACCCCCTAAAATAGATGATGTATAAACTGATCACAAATGCGTTGATTGATGATTGATTGATAGTTTATTTTTGCAGGTAAACAACAAAGGAGAAGGGAGGAACATGCCATCCCAACCCCCAGGCAGTACATATTATGAAATGGTTTGTGTGAGTGATGATTTTTTTCTCATTTTCCTTGCTTAGAGAGGCCTTTAAGAAACATGATCCCCGCAGCTACCGGATTAACATATACTTACAATTAAGGCACCCTGGTGATGTCAGACGACCCCAAACGCTAGGTGGTAGTGGTTAGTGAACAGCGAGACAGACGTGCGCTGAAAACCGTGAAAATAGGTTAAAAAGAGGTGGGTTGAGTGAGGAGGGAGAGGTATTTCGAACACTCCCCGATGCACTATGCGGCTCTTCGGTCACACGGCGGTTGTTCACGTACACAACTGCACACACAGACGCAGGCAACCGTCTTTACCGCACAGCCAGGACTACAGCAGCATAGTTCCAAGCACCAGCGAAAAGCTATAGTCTGTCCACTTGAGTCCGACCCAAGCTGACAACATAAACCTAAGCGTGTTTGCAAGCTGAGTGCTGATTGGCTACTGCTGTGGCTTCCAAGTTTTCTTTAACCTCTGTTTGTG
Source organism: Eriocheir sinensis (assembly GCF_024679095.1). Lineage (NCBI taxonomy): Eukaryota > Metazoa > Arthropoda > Malacostraca > Decapoda > Varunidae > Eriocheir > Eriocheir sinensis. The sequence continues at coordinate 20,590,240 of NC_066527.1, read as the reverse complement.
TTTATCTCACGCAACACTTTTTACTAATCTGCACTGTGGTTACGAACACGCTTAGGTTTATGTGGTCAGCTTGGGGCAGACTTAAGTGAACAGACTATTGCCATGGATCAGCCGCGGTGAAGCTAAGGATTGTTCGCGTCGTCTGCTTCACACCACGTCCGGGGGCATATCAGGCAGACCATGGGTTCCTAAGACTGGACCGGTGACCTAAAACGGATCATCGTGAGGAGGTCTTTTTCTCTATTCAAAATATACCCGTCCCTCGTTTCTTTCTTTCTTTCTTTTTTTTTTTTTTTTTTTTTACATCAGATGACACGGCTTTAAAAAAAAAAAAAAAAAACAACGCTACTCGCCACTCCTATAAAAGATAACAGTAAAGAGTAGCCAAAAGAGAGGCCAATTCCTAGTATTACTGCATCCTTGTGTCTCAGTTTTGCTTCCTAGTACTCCTTCATCCCTGGTATCTCTGTTCCTAGCACACTCCTTCATCCCTGGTTTGTTTCTCAGCTTCATTTCCAAGCAGCACACACTATTAATAACTTCACACTCTTCGTTTTTCTATTGTCGATGTTTTTTTCTCTCAAGCGTATAAAAAGTCGTTGCTGTATGACCGAGACGAACAGACGCTCTTCCTCATACATCATTCAAGCTAGTTACAAAGATAGTCTCGTTGGTAGTGAGCGACAGGCACTGGTACCCTGGTGGCCGTGAGGTGAACTAATAAAAACGTTGTTCAGTCTGTTATCCCACTGCATTCTAAACCTAAGGAAACTGTGCAGTGTGAAAGTATACTGATGGATAAGGTGTATAAACGTAAGCTATAGTTCAGCATTTTCCACTTTTAATTCCCTGCGACATCATTGATAAGTGTAAACAGCATAGTTCAGCATCATTTCCACTTTTAATTTTCTGCGACATCATTAATAAGTGTAAACAGCATAGTTCAGCATTATTTCCACGTTTAATTCTCTGCGACATCATTGATAAGTGTAAACAGCATAGTTCAGCATCATTTCCACGTTTAATTCCCTGCGACATCATTGATAAGTGTAAACAGCATAGTTCAGCATCATTTCCACTTTTAATTTTCTGCGACATCATTGATAAGTGTAAACAGCATAGTTCAGCATTATTTCCACGTTTAATTCTCTGCGACATCATTAATAAGTGTAAACAGCATAGTTCAGCATTTTCCACTTTTAATTCTCTGCGACATCATTGATAAGTGTAAACAGCATAGTTCAGCATCATTTCCACGTTTAATTCCCTGCGACATCATTGATAAGTGTAAACAGCATAGTTCAGCATTATTTCCACGTTTAATTCCCTGCGACATCATTGATAAGTGTAAACAGCATAGTTCAGCATCATTTCCACGTTTAATTCCCTGCGACATCATTGATAAGGGTAAACAGCATAGTTCAGCATTATTTCCACTTTTAATTCTCTGAGACATCATTGATAAGTGTAAACAGCATAGTTCAGCATCATTTCCACGTTTAATCCTCTGCGACATCATTGATAAGGGTAAATAGCATAGTTCAACATGTTTTTTTAGGCCAACAAGAGTAAACTTCAGCATAATTCTCAATGCCTAATCAATGTTCTGTGGCGGGTATGTTTGTAAGCATAGTTCAGCATGTTTTTCTAGGCCAACAAGAGTAAACTTCAGCATAATTCTCAATGCCTAATCAGTGTTCTGTGGCGGGTATGTTTGTAAGCATATTTCAGCATGTTTCACCAGCCCAACCAATGTTCTCTGGCAGGCATATCAGTAAGCATAGTTCAGCATGTTTCCCAGGTCGAAATGAAAGCATTCCAGACTCTTTTCCACACCCAGCCAACGCACTCCTGGACCTCACACAAGCATAGTTACCTTATTTTCCACATCCATCCCACGCTCAGCGACAAATGGATCTCTAATAATAACAATAATAATAATGATAATAATGATAATAATAGTAATAATAATAGTAGCAGTTATATTTCCCCCAGCGGAATATATTAAAACAAGGCAAGTACCCGAACGAAATCGAACGAGCTACATTATACGAGCGGCATTGTTGATGTTTTCCCCGTCCAACTCTGTAACAGTGTGGCGGGTAATTTTGTTAGTACTTTTTTCCAACAAGTTTTCCTGAACTGTAAATATTGTTAATGATAATAATCGATGAAGGCCACAAAACGTTCAGCATCACCCGGCCCGGTTTAATAAGATAAGTTTAGTTAAGGACCCTTACACTCGAAATTACTGAAGGTCTCTTGCACTCTAAATTACTGAGGGCCGGTCGGTTACAATGAATGCTTACATAATCTTCCATAACCTAACTTAACGTAACCTTCTCTGTTCAAGACTGGGCGCCACATACCAGTAGAGAAGTCTGGAGTAAGTGTGTGTGTGTGTGTGTGTGTGTGGGGGGGGGGGGGGGTCATATGCACCGGATATTTTAAACGTTGTATCAGTATCTATTAACAATCATAGCTGCTTTGTCTTTTTGTTTCCATTTTGGGGACGGAGGGAACCAGCGCCTGTCGCTCACTACCAACGAGACTATCTTTGTAACTAGCTGGAATGATGTATGGGGAAGAGCGTCTGTTCGTCTCGGCCTTACACCAACGACTTTTTTCTACACTTGAGAGAGAAACAAAAAACATCGACCGTAGAAAACGAAGAGTGAAGTTATTGATAGTCTGTGCGGCTTGGAAATGAAACTGAGAAACCAGGGATGAAGGAGTGTACTAGGAACAGAGATACCGAGGATGAAGGAGTACTTAGTTAATGTGTTGGATTTTCAGAGTTAAGTCAACGTATCACAAACTTAATCGTAAAAAGTGATGTAAAAAAAATACCAGCAAAAACCAGCTAACCTCGCCTTAAGGTTGGGTTAGGTCAAGCTGTAGCAAGGAGAGTCAAGTGTACGAGAACTCTTTGCTGGGAAACACAATGATGATAATTAGACGAGGATAAAGTGGCGAGTTTGTGGGCAATGCGCCTTTTTATATAACCGCCTCGTGGTAGTCTTTAGTAACAATAATGAGGGTGATTTGTTTTTTTTTGCCCCGTTTTTGAAGGCGAGAGTAGTTATTTTTTTGTTGATTTTTTTTACAACAATAATAAGGGTGATTTTGTCCTATTTTGGTCCGTTTTTGAAGGCGTGGTTAGTTGTTTTTTTGGTTGATTTTTTTTTACAACAATAATAAGGGCGATTTTGTCCTATTTTGGTCCGTTTTTGAAGGCGTGGTTAGTTGTTTTTTTGTTGATTTTTTTTACAACAATAATGAGCGTGATTTGTCCTTTATCGGTCCGTTTTTGAAGGCGTGGTTAGTTGTTTTTTTGTTGATTTTTTTTACAACAATAATGAGCGTGATTTGTCCTTTATCGGTCCGTTTTTGAAGGCGAGGTTAGTTGTTTTTTGTTGATTTTTTTTACAACAATAATGAGCGTGATTTGTGTCCTTTTTTGCCCCGTTTTTGAAGGCGTGGTTAGTTGTTTTTTTGTTGATATTTTTTACAACAATAATGAGCGTGATTTGTGTCCTTTTTTGCCCCGTTTTTTAAGGCGAGTTTAGTTGTTTTTTTGTTGATATTTTTTACAACAATAATGAGGGTGATTTGTCCTTTATCGGCCCGTTTTTGAAGGCAAGGTTAGCTGTTTTTTTTGTTGGTATTTTTTTTACAACAATAATGAGCGTGATTTGTGTCCTTGTTTGCCCCGTTTCTGAAGGCGTGGTTAGCTGTTTTTTGTTGATTTTTTTACAACAATAATAAGGGTAATTTTGTCCTTTTTTGCCCCGTTTTTGAAGGCGTGGTTAGTTGTTTTTTTGTTGATTTTTTTTTTTACAACAATAATAAGGGTAATTTTGTCCTTTTTTGCCCCGTTTTTGAAGGCGAGGTTAGTTGTTTTTTGTTGATTTTTTTACAACAATAATAAGGGTAATTTTGTCCTTTTTTGCCCCGTTTTTGAAGGCGAGGTTAGCTGGTTTTTGTTGATATTTTTTACAACAATAATGAGGGTGATTTGTCCTTTATCGGCCCGTTTTTGAAGGCGTGGTTAGTTGTTTTTTGTTGATTTTTTTTTTTTACAACAATAATGAGCGTGATTTGTCCTTTATCGGTCCGTTTTTGAAGGCGAGGTTAGCTGTTTTTTTTGCTGGTATTTTTTTTACATCACTTTTTACGATTAAGTTTGTGATACGTTGACTTAACTCTGAAAATCCAACACATTAACTAAGTACTCCTTCATCCTTGGTATCTCTGTTCCTAGTACACTCCTTCATCCCTGGTTTCTCAGTTTCATTTCCAAGCCGCACAGACTGTCAATAACTTCACTCTTCGTTTTCTACTGTCGATGTTTTTGTTTCTCTCTCAAGTGTAGAAAAACGTCGTTGCTGTAAGACCGAGACGAACAGACGCTCTTCCTCATATATCATTCTAGCTAGTAACAAAGATAGTCTCGTTGGTAGTGAGCGACAGGCGCTGGTTCCCTCCGTCCCCAAAATGGAAACAAAAAGACAAAGCAGCTATGATTGTTAATAGATACTGCTACAACGTTTAAAATATCCGGTGCATATGATCTCCCCCCCGACGCTTACTGCAGCCTTCTCTACTGGTATGTGGCGCCCAGTCTTGAACAGAGGTTACGTTAAGTTAGGTTATGGAAGATTATGTAAGAATTCATTGTAACCGGCCAGCCTTCAGTAACATTGAGTGCAAGGGGCCTTCAGTAATTTCGAGTTGACTGATTCATAAAGAGTATTTTATCACCGAACCGTTTTTTCAGAGTCCCTTCGGAATCGTTCCTGTCCAGGCGCGTGCCTCATCTCCTTTTTCGTTGTACGCCAGGTGTGCATATCGCTTTCTTCCTTTCTCGAGTTGTAAATATCATCCCCGTACCTCCTCGTCCACGCGTCTATCGTGTAGTACCTCCGCATCGCTTGAGGACCTAACCTTTGACCTCCCCGGCCCTTTTCTTAGCGCGCCTCATGTCTCCAGCCTCATCACTTGACCCTGTGTCTTCTCACTCTGTTTCATTGCGGGTCCGTGGGCCCCCACGGTCCGCCCCGGTGAGAAAACAACTTTTTTTGTGCGCGCCCAATGCGTACTGTTTCAGCTGCGGATCCGGCCACTTCCCCGTCTGCCCCACGGCGGTGCATATGCTTCGAGGCGCCATGGCTCGCCTTCCCCGTCTGCCCCACGCCCATGCACATGTTTCGAGCCGTCATGGCTCGCCTTCCCCGTCTGCCCCACGCCCATGCACATGTTTCGAGCCGCCATGGCTGGCCTTCCCCGTCTGCCCCACGCCCGTGCACATGTTTTGAGGCGCCATGGCTCGCCGTGACGGGATGTGGCCCTTTATTTGCGTGCCCTCGGCGTATTTCCTCATTTGAGTCCCGAGTCCTTGATTTGTTTCTTTTTTTTGTGCAACGCACCCAATGCTTTCAGTAACATTGAGTGCAAGGGGCCTTCAGGAATTTTGAGTGCAAGGAAAAGTTGGAATTTCTGTTACTGGAGCGTGGGATAATATTGATAAGTTTACGAAAAAATGGAAAATTATCGCTTGCAATCTTTAATGAATCTGGGAGCGATTTTTATTTATATATATATGCAAGGGGGGCGTGAGGGAAGGGCCTATTAAGCTGAAGAACCAGTGGTGTAGAGAGAACAAGCCGCGTGGCACCCCCGGCTCAGCGGATAAGGAAGGTGCCACTCACGCCGACACCTCAGAAATAAGCTGCCTGGCCCTCACGCTAGCAAGTTCACTCAGTCCACCCTCGTCACCGGGTAGCATGACTGGCGCGGCCTTGCTGCACAACAACACACTCGCCGGTCCTTGGGGGGGTGGATCACAAGGCGCGTCCGTCCGTCATCCGCGTGGTTTTTAGTCCGTGAACACTGAACACCCACCCAATTCGGCGCGGCTGGCACGTGGCACGCCGCCCGGAAGTTGGCTCTCATCGCTGGGCTCTGTGTGTGTGTGTGTGTGTGTGTGTGTGTTTGGGGGGTGGGGGGGGCCGCCGTGGTTGGAGGAGGTAAACGGGACTCTCACAAAGCTCATGACACAGGCTTATATCGATTACTACTACTACTACTACTACTACTACTACTACTACTACTACTACTACTACTACTACTATCATTATCATTGTTTTTTTTTTTACGGTTGAGTTGTTTGAGAAAAAAAAAAGAAGGAACGACCAAAGCAAAAAGTTTCTTATATATATCTTTACCTTTTGGAAGTCTTCGGGAATTTGGCATTGAGGTACATCGATCACTTCACCTCGTCCTTGGTCTATAATGTGTCTGTCACACTTTCTGGCAATACTTCGGTCCCGGTTTGTACCTGTGTTTCTTGTCCTAGCATTCCTTCAGCCGGTTTCAATATCAGGCATCCCTCACTAACACTTTCACTTGTCACATCAACTATTTCTGAAGGTCAAAGAGGGGATCATTCGGGTTCTAATGAGTATTTCTTTAGGTTCACGGTACAGAAGAAGGGTCACAATACCACCAGGGTCATAAAACTACCCCCTGAAAATGCCCTAAACTGCCTTGAAAGCCTTGTCAATTGTGTGTTTCCTTAGGTTCATGGTACAGAGGAAGGGTCACACTACCACCAGGGTCATAAAACTACCCCCTGAAAATGCCCTAAACTGCCTGAAAGCCTTGTCAAATGTGTGTTTCTTGGGTTCATGGTACAGAGGAAGGGTCACACTACCACCAGGGTCATAAAACTACCCCCTGAAAATGCCCAAAACTGCCTTGAAAGCCTTGTCAAATGTGTGTTTCTTTAGGTTCATGGTACAGAGGAAGGGTCACACTACCACCAGGGTCATAAAACTACCCCCTGAAAATGCCCTAAACTGCCTTGAAAGCCTTGTCAAATGTGTGTTTCCTTAGGTTCATGGTACAGAGGAAGGGTCGCATAGAACTACTCCTGGAAATGCTCACAACTCCTACGAAAGCCTTGTCAAATGAGTGTTTCTTTAGGTTCATGGTACAGAGGAAGGGTCGCATAAAACTACTCCTGGAAATGCTCATAACTCTTCATGGTACAGAGGAAGGGTCGCATAAAACTACTCCTGGAAATGCTCATAACTCCTACGAAAGCCTTGTCAAATGTGTGTTTCTTTAGGTTCATGGTACAGAGGAAGGGACACATAGAACTGCTCCTGGAAATGCTCACAACTCCTACGAAAGCCTTGTCAATTGAGTGTTCTTTTGGCAATGTCTTATATAATACGACACATTATTAGTCCCATCTCTTCAGCCTTGTGTTCTCTGTTCGCGTGGTTGTTATTGTCTCTTAGTGCACAAACAATCGAAGGCTTTTTACTTGTTTACGGAATTTCACGCGTTATCAGATTACGCCGCGCGCCGCCTCGTACGCAGGTCAGCCGGGGACTTGTTTTATCGGCGCCGAGATAGCCAAGGAATTTCCAACCTTTGCACCGCCGACAAACTTAGTAATGGATGTACTCTCTCTCTCTCTCTCTCTCTCTCTCTCTCTCTCTCTCTCTCTCTCTCTCTCTCTCTCTCTCTCTCTCTCTCTCTCTCTCTCTCTCTCTCTCTCTCTCTTCGTGACTTTAGTGTTGACCCTCTGTGATTAGTAACGTAGGTGTGAGGGGGGAGGAGGAGGGGAGGGGCTGTCTACCTACCCCTCCCCTCCCTCCTTCCCCCTTCACCTGCCCCTTTTTCCTCCTCCTCCTTCTTTTCTCTCCTTCCTTCTATCACTTTTCTCATTCCTTTCTCTTATTTTCTTTTCCTTCTTTCTTTTTTCACTTATTTTTTCTATTTCCTACTCTCGTTTTCTCTCTCTCTCTCTCTCTCTCTCTCTCTCTCTCTCTCTCTCTCTCTCTCTCTCTCTCTCTCTCTCTCTCTCTCTCTCGTGATCTTTTAAAACCTTCTTCTCCTTTAATTCCTTCCTCCGTTCCTGGCAATCCTTTCGCTCCTGTTGTATCTCTTCTTTTCTCTCCTCCTCCTCCTCCTCCTCTTTCTCTCCTCCACCTCTTTTCTCACTTTCTTATGTTCCTGAGGGCGACGACGATATCAAGCCCAGACCCAGACCAAGATGCCAACGTTGCAAGATTGTCGTACTCAGCCACCTCGTGTTCCTTAGGGCGACGACGATATCAAGCCCAGACCCAGACCCAGAGACCAACGTTGCAAGATTGTCGTACTCAGCCACCTCGTGTTCCTTAGGGCGACGACGATATCAAGCCCAGACTCAGACCAAGATGCCAACGTTGCCAGATTGTCGTACTCAGCCGCTTATATTTCCCGACTTCCTACCCCTAAACTGTCTTCTGGGCTCCAATAACGAAACTCATTTATAGTTATCGTTAAAGAGTTAGATCCTGATGTTTCTTGGCAATAGTTAGGCGACAGAAACCGCTTAATACTATGCTCTGAGTACGACAATCTGGCAACGGTGCAAGAGGCAACAAGGAGAGCTCACAATTCGTCACCTTCGTCAACAAACCGCCGATGTCACTATTTTCTGCTTTACAGGAAATGAGAAAAGAACCGTCGCTATCTCATTTGGCTTCAGATTTAGGCAGAAATGAAAAGGTCAATTCTAGAAAACTCAAACCCAGTGGCTGCAACAAGGAGAGCTCACAATTCGTCACCTTCGTCAACAAACCGCCGATGTCACTCTTTTCTACTTTACAGGAAATAAGAAAAGAATCGTCACTATCTCATTTGGCTTCAGATTTAGGCAGAAATGAAAAGCCCAATTCTAGAACACTCAAACCCTGAATGACGAAGGCAACTATACAAAAATCAGAAAAGAACCGTCGCTATCTCATTTGGCTTCAGATTTAGGCAGAAATGAAAAGGCCAATTCTAGAACACTCAAACCCTGAATGGCGAAGGCAACTATACAAAAAAATGGGCGTCACTTGATGAAAAATTGATGTAGACTGAGGGCCATATTTTTAAACATTTCTGCGCACAAGAACACGTAATTTACTAGTCTTTCGTGGGAGTTCAGGGCATTTCCAGGGGTACTTTTATGACCCTGGTGGTAGTCAAACATTTCTGTGCCCAAGAACACGTAATTTACTAGTCTTTCGTGGGAGTTTAGGGCATTTCCAGGGGTACTTTTACGACCCTGGTGGTAGTCAAACATTTCTGTACCCAAGAACACGTAATTTACTAGTCTTTCGTGGGAGTTTAGGGCATTTCCAGGGGTACTTTTATGACCCTGGTGGTAGTCAAACATTTCTGTGCCCAAGAACACGTAATTTACTAGTCTTTCGTGGGAGTTCAGGGCATTTCCAGGGGTACTTTTATGACCCTGGTGGTAGTCAAACATTTCTGTGCCCAAGAACACGTAATTTACTAGTCTTTCGTGGGAGTTTAGGGCATTTCCAGGGGTTCTTTTATGACCCTGGTGGTAGTCTGAGCCTTCTTCTGTACCGTGATCCTAAAAGAACACTCATTAGAGCTCGATTAACCTAATTTTTGGCCTTTGGAAATAGTTGATGTGAGGGGTGGGAGCATTTGACAATACCAACCTGAAACCTGGAAATCAATGAAAAGTGACTTAGGCGAATATTTTATGAGGGTGACGAATTTTCAGTCCTTGCCGAGTGACCCAAGGCTATCTACATGCTGTCCTAACCACGGGCGATTCAAGACACTTCCCAGACCGAATTTGATCTCCTCTTTGGCGTCTTCTATCGTCTATACAAGGTGGGAGCATAGCGAGGTTTGTTTCATCTATAAGGTTCGTTCTACCCATGATTCTGGAACCCATATACTGCTTAAAAAAACATAAGAAATAAGAAGTAGGAAGTTCTCTACACTAATTACGAAAAATGACAATCGTTTTCTATCGTCTATACAAGGTAGGAGCATAGCGAGGTTTGTTTTATATATAAGGTTCGTCCTAGACATGATTCTGGAACCCATATACTGCTTAAAAAAACATAAGAAATAAGAAGTAGGAAGTTCTCTACACTAATTACGTGAAATGACAATCGTTTTCTATCGTCTATACAAGGTGGGAGCATAGCGAGGTTTGTTTTATATATAAGGTTCGTCCTAGACATGATTCTGGAACCCATATACTGCATAAAAATCATAAGAAATAAGAAGTAGGAAGTTCTCTACACTAACTACGTGAAATGACAATCGTTTTCTATCGTCTATACAAGGTAGGAGCATAGCGGGGTTTGTTTCATCTATAAGGTTTGTTCTACCCATGATTCTGGAACCCATATACTGCTTAAAAAATCATAAGAAATAAGAAGTAGGAAGTTCTTTGCACTATAATCTCCGTAAAATGTTCCCTTTGCTGTAAAAAAGAAAAAAATACAACCCTACACTGGCTCATCACTCTCAACACCTGCCCTTCATCTCTAATTAACCACCAATCTTCCCATGTCAACAGGTGTGTCTATGGGATAATGTTAAGCCCTTAGAGAGAACCCAAACAGACAGACAGACGTTACCACAAATATTTGCACCTGTCCTCTGCCCCCCCCCCCTTTTTTTTTTACAGCAAAGGAGTCAATTCAAGGGCATTAAAAAAAAGGAAACAAATGTGAAAAAAAGCCGGCTACTCACTGCTCCTAAAAAGAGTTAGAGGAGTGGCCGAAAGATAGGAAAGATACGTAAAAGATAACGTTGGGGGCATACACTATATATAGCTGCGCATGGCCACAGTGCTCATCTCCGTTGCACTGGCCCTTGAGCATGTACGGAAAACAGTGAAAACACCCACGCCCCGGGACACAGAGCAGGTGCGACATCCAGGCTCTCAATTACCTTCTCCACGGTTCCCAGGTACCCAATTAGCGATCAGCAGCCCCACAGGGAGGAGGAACAGCTGGGTGGTCGGTGAATCGATTGCCCGGTCGCTGTGGAAAATAAATAAACGTTTGACGAGGTTTCCATATGACTAGTCTTGCCCTTCCCCGGAGCAGAACTTTGAACATCGCACCTTCGCTTAGCTCTGATGGTGCATTGACTATCGATGTGTGTGTGTGTGTGTGTGTGTGTGTGTGTGTGTGTGTGTGTGTGTGTGTGTGTGTGTGTGTGTGTGTGTGTGTGTGTGTGTGTGTGTGAGAGTATAATATAAATAGTTTTTTTTCTTTTCTACAGCTAATGAGACAGTTCAAGGGCGTAAGGAAAAATATTAAAAAAAGCTCGCTACTTACTGCTCCTGAATAGAAGTCAAAGGAGTGTGTGTGTGTGTGTGTGTGTGTGTGTGTGTGTGTGTGTGTGTGTGTGTGTGTGTGTGTGTGTGTGTGTGTGTGTGTGTGTGTGTGTGTGTAATTTTAGCTCGTTACATACATAAGGAAACTATTTCTGATAAGTTAACAACAGGCCAGGTGGAGAGATAAACTTAGAATCTCTACTGAAGCAAGACGAGACACACACACACACACACACACACACACATACACACACACACACACACACAAGCCATCTGTTGTCCACCTGACTCAGCGTGTTGACCTGGGGGTATGACCTGGGACGTAACACCTGCCCGCCACCCGGAAGAGCCTGACCTGACCTTCCCGCCCCTCGCGCACTGCCCTCCCTCCCCCCCCACCCCCTTCACCCCCACCATCACAACATTACCCAACACCCCTTCCATATCGTACCTTTTTTTATTACAGGCCTATTTCGACAATGCCTCCATATTTACATTTTCAAGACACCTCTCCACCCGAAATTGACCTCTCTTTTGCCTACTCTTTACTTTTTGATTTTGTGGGAAGGGCGAGGAGCGGGCCTTTTTTTTTTACTCTTTTTGTTGCCCTTGAGCCGCGTCCTTTGATGTAAAAAACAAAAATAATAATAAAAAAAAGTCTGCAATTACTAAATAAACCGATTATTATTATTATTATTATTATTATTATTATTATTATTATTAGTTTATTGTTCCACACACCGAGATATATAAGTGGAGAACGCTGGAAGAGATATTTGCTGGTATTGGAATGAAGAGCTTTAATAAAGGGATCTCAATAGGGTTTTGGTTGTACAAGAGCCAGGCAGGACACGCAGCAATGGTTTTAAGTTAGATAAATTCAAATCCAACAAAGACATAGGCAAGAACTGGTTTGCTAATAGAGTGCTGGATGAGTGGAACAGGCTTGGCAGTCATGTTGTGGGTGCCAATATCAAAGAAGAGGTTGGATAAATTCATGGATAGTGAGGTTAGGTTAGGTTGGGTTAAGCTTACAGGAGCTGCCTAGGACAACCTTTCTCTTGTAGACTCCTTGCGTTTTTATGATGATATTGAACAAGAGACCATTAACTTACAAACAGGTAACAGAAAAATGTGAATCTGAACGTAAAAAAAAGTTGCCCCAAGAGGAAACTGTCGATCTGATTGGAAAAAAATAAAGACAGGTTCAGAAAGTATGGTTTGCAGTAGTTAAGGCTGATATTTCTTGGTCATTATCGTATTTGTGGTTTCCGGAAGATGAGGAAAACTGAACTGCCGGACCTCCAAAAATAGAACTTCAGACCGCGGGAGAGAGAGAGAGAGAGAGAGAGAGAGAGAGAGAGAGAGAGAGAGAGAGAGAGAGAGAGAGAGAGAGAGAGAGAGAGAGAGAGAGAGAGAGAGAGAGAGAGAGAGAGAACAATGGAGTGACGGAAAAAGTGAGATAAATGAAAAAGAGAAAACAACAAGTACAATAAAAAAAGCTTATCGAACTATTTTGTCTGTTCGGTAATGTCAACACGTTATCGGCCTTTGTATCGTTGGCCAAATGAGCACCGCGTCACAACCTCCCTGGCGCGCGTCACCCAGCCATTGTGCGTGACGCGTAGCACAGACAGGCGCGCCCAGACACATCCTGTAACATAATAAGTGGACAAGTTAAATTTATCCGTGCGAGCTGTACTTTGAGTGGCTGCGAGATAGCTCATAAAGTATTACAACGTCCAGTAGCTTCACTCCTTCCTACCTGACCCGGGGAGCAAGTACTTCTGTGTCTGCGAGTTATCTAAGTCTTACAACAGCGGGCGGTATCAAATTCTGTATGGTTTCATTCTTTCGACACCGACAAAGGCAGCGAGCAGCCCCTGTCCATCCTGCCCCTGTCGACACTCCCATGCACCGGCGCTCCAAGGTGACGCGAGGTGCAGGACCCGGCCACTTGTTGCCTTGCCGGAACACCTGACCATGAGGAGCGGAGTGCGGCAGGGATGTGTAATGTCTCCTGATCTGTTAACCTGTACGGGGAGGTGATACTGAGGGAGCTGCAGGGGCTTGAGGGAGTCAAGATTGGAGGTTACATCAACCATATTAGGTACGCAGATGATACAGTGCTGGTGGCGGAATCTGCAGAGAAGTTGCAGCATCTGTTGCATGGATGTGTCGGTGAGGGCGAGCGAGGAGGGAGGGTTGACTGTTAATATGGGGAAGACCATGCAAGGTGTTGGTGGTGTGTAAGGCAATGCCCCCAGAGTGAGAACAGAGGTGAGAGGAAGAAAAACAGAGCAGGTGTCAAGGTGTTCTTATCTAGGGAGCTTGACAACAGAATACTGCAGATGTGAAAAGGAAATTGGAATGAGATATGGCATTGCGAAAAGTGCATTTAAGAGGATGAAGGTTAATCCGACGAAGAGAAAGTTGTCTACTGGAATCCGAAAACGGGCAACAAAAACACTTATATGGTCAACACTGCTGTATGGATGCGAAACTTGGACGGCGAACAGAAAAATGCGAGAAAAGTTGGAAGCAGCTGAAATGTGGTTATGGAGGAGAACTTTGAAGATACCATGGACGGCAAGAAGACCCAATGAGGATGTCCTGAGGCGGATGGGAGTGTGAGGGAAAGGATGACAACAACAATAAGACGACGACAAGTGAGAATCCTCGGACACGTGAAGAGGAGGAATGACATGGAGGCTGTGACTGGGATGGCGGACGGCAGAAGAGGAAGAGGAAGACAGAGGGAGGAAGCTATGGATGGCGTGACAAGAGTGGCGGGAGAGGGATAGGAGGAGGAAGATAAGAGGGAGAGAGAGGGATAGGAGGAGGAAGATAAGAGGGAGGGAGAGGGATAGGAGGAGGAAGATAAGAGAGGGATAGGAGAAGGAAGGAGAGAGGGAGAAAGATAGTGGGAAGGGAAACAGAGGAGAGAGGGAGAGGGGGAAATATCACGGTAATTCCTGCAGTCCCGTCGCTCCCCTTTCCTTTTCCAGACAGGGACAGCCAACCCCCTTTTCCAGCCGAGAGGAATGGCACCGGACGGCCACGCAGCAGACAGCGCCACAGATAAGACAATATCCCACCGTCGCTAACCTCAGTACCGGACGGCCAGGCTCAGGAAGAAATTTAGGTCAGCGCTGATATTACTGTTGTACTTGAACATGCACCGCCGCGAGGTCTGGGCACGAAGCCTTGGCGTCACGTTGGTGTTTGAGATAGCGGCCGTGACAGGCTTGTGGCTTCCCGGACAGATTCACGGAGGCGGCGATAAGTGGGTCAGCTGATACGAGTGCGCGGGGTGAATGACGAGCGTGTTCTCAGACGCGTCGGCTCCCTCGACGACTACTTCTGAAGGCCACGAAGGAGGTTACTCTGCTCTCATGTTACTGTTTCTTCACATCATGGAGCAGCAGACTTGTCAAACTATCACCACGCTCACACAACCACTAAGGCTGATTCACACTATACGTAAAGTGACCGCACCGTTCCGGACCGACAAAATATTCTTCAATGGGAAAGCCATTGTTGTGTTCACACTGCCACGGACCTGCACGTCTCCGGCGCGGACCGTCACCACCACTTGCCGGTCGGGGTTGTCGGCGAGAATATTTTGCAGGTCCGCGCCGGTACGGCCCGGCCCGTACCCGGTCAGTGTTGGGTAGTGTGAACACGCTTCCGGCACCGACCGGCACCAGCACAGCAGACAGGCGTGGCCTCGGGGAGCGTAGCACCGCATGCATTCACTCTCTCTCTCTCTCTCTCTCTCTCTCTCTCTCTCTCTCTCTCTCTCTCTCTCTCGCAGTTGTTGCCTCCCTAAATGATGTGTTTCTTTTAGTGATGGTGTCCTCGTGTAGATTTAGCAAGTCACGAAACTGATGTCTGGACAGCCTGAAGTACTGATGGAACTTTTGTTCTTCGTCCATCAGTTCTTTGTAGTGTTGCATATATTCTCCTTCTGTTTTCCTTTTCTTTAATGATTTATGTACCCAAAGTCTTTTGTTTTCTTTTGGAGATTTTCATTTTCCTCTTCTTCCATAAGCAGTGCTAGGCCTATCACTGCCAAGTCATCGGCTGAGATGTGTCCGGGCTGAAGGGCATCACCGTACTGCTGAGAGAGGGACGGTGTAAGCAGCACGGTGTTGCCGGTCCATGACGGTCCCGTGCAGGTCCGGGCCGTTTACGTGCTGGTGTAGTGGGAATACACGTGCTGGTGCCGGTCAGTTACGGCCCCGCTCAGGTACGGTCACGCGTGCAGGTGTAGTGTGAATCAACCTCTGCGAGAGCCTTATCAAATGTGGGTGGAGCGTGAGCCCGGAAATCCTTGATAATACAAGTTTTAGAAAGAAACAAAGTGGATTCGACTTTGTTTTCATTATATAACACAAACATATCAGTCTTTTTTGAGTGAGTACTTTCGCAAACAGACAACAGAACCGACAAGTAAACGCCATCACAAAACACTCCATAATCAACAGAGGAAGATGAATGTGTGTGTGTGTGTGTGTGTGTGTGTGTGTGTGTGTGTGTGTGTGTGTGTGTGTGTGTGTGTGTGTGTGTGTGTGTGTGTGTGTGTGTGTGTGTGTTCTACCCCTCTCCCTTCCCCTCTATTCTCCTTTCCTCTCTATCTATTCTCCCTCTCCTCTCTACCTTCTCCCTTCTCCCCTCTTCCCTTCACCCCGCATCACGATTATTTCTAAGGTCAAAGACAAGATATACCATTTTTTCACGAGTGTTTTCCCCGTCCCAGACGCAGACACCGGGTAAAACTAGCACCTCGATCACAAAAGAGTCCATGGAAATCCCGGTAACTTCTACGAGAGGCATTTCAAACAGGTTAAACGTATTGGACTCACCACTAAGACTACTTCACAAAGCCACATAGAAGACTTACCTCGCTGCAGCCTGAGCCAGACAAGACATCACTCTCTCACTTTCATTCACCATCACTCTCGGTATCTAATCTATCTACCTTATTTTGTTACTTTATTTTATTCCTTTCTATGTTTTCTTTATCATGAACTTCAAACGTCAATCTTTTCTTTTCCTCTCTATCTTTTTTTTTTTTTTTTTGAGGGGAGGTCCAGCGTTCGAATCCAGGGAGAGACTGAGGGATGGACGGCCAGGAAGGGAAGAGGGGAAGGGGAAAGGTAGAGAGGGAAGGGGATGGTGAGGGGAAAGAGGGAGAGATGGAGAGGGGGGAAGCAGAGAGAGAAAGGGGGATGGAAAAGAAATGAGGGAGAGGGAGAAGGTAGAGAGGAGAGGGAGAGAAGGAAAGACAGAAAGGGAGAGGGAACAGAGGGGAAGGGAGAGGAAGAGAGGGATTTGTAGGAGTTTTGGGCAATTCCAGGAGTAGTTTCATGACCCTGGTGGTAGTCTGACCCTTCTTCTGTACCATGAACCCAAGAAACACACATTTGACAAGGCTTTCGTAGTAGTTTTGGGCATTTCCAGTAGTAGTTTTATGACCCTGGTGGTAGTCTGACCCTTCTTCTGTACCATGAACCCAAGAAACACACATTTGACAAGGCTTTCGTAGTAGTTTTGGGCATTTCCAGTAGTAGTTTTATGACCCTGGTGGTAGTCTGACCCTTCTTCTGTACCATGAACCCAAGAAACACACATTTGACAAGGCTTTCGTAGTAGTTTTGGGCATTTCCAGTAGTAGTTTTATGACCCTGGTGGTAGTTTGACCCTTCCTCTGTAACGTGAACCTAAAGAAACACTTATTAAAACCCAATTGACCCCCTGTTTGGCCTTTAAAAACAGCTGATGTGACAAGCGAAAGTGTCTAACCATACCGATCACTCCCCTCTCTCCTTGCAGCGGCCTGAGCACGCATAAGTTTCCCTCCTGTGACCTTAGCACCATCTGACGAGGCATCTGATTCCCCGTTTCCTTCACAATCGAGTTAGTCCTGTTTGTCGCCTCTCCCTCTCGGCTCCGTGGTGGTAAGAACACTCCGCCTACCTAAGGAGACACATAACACAGACGCGGGGTGGAGTGCTGACTAAGGAAAGGAAACTAACATCAGAACATAAGAACTTAAGGAGTCTGCAAGAGGCCGGTGGAAAGGATGATATAGAAGGGAAGGGAAGAAAAAAGATGAAGAAATGGAAGAAAAATAAAGGGAGGGAGGGAAAGAGGGACGAAAGAAGGGAGAAGGGAAGAAATGGAACGAGAAGGGAGAGGAGGAGAGAAAGAAAGGAAGGGAGGGAAGAGGTAAAGTCTGAGAAGGTAGGAAGGAAAGGGAGGGATGAAGATAGAGGGACGAAAGGAGGGAGAAAGGGAAGGAAGGGAATGAGAAAGGAGAACAAAAGAGGTAGAAGGAAGAGAGAGACGGAAGGTCGTTCAGGATGACGCGAGTTCACCAAGCCACCAAGCTGGGATTTTTCAGCCGCCGCCGAGTGGCTTAAAACTACCCACAAATCAACCCGGACTCTAGATTCTAGGATTGAAGATGAGCTCCGGGAGGGCAGCATGAGCCAATGCAAGATGGCGCCACTATAAACACTCGCCTGCGCCAGAACGGGCTGGGCCGACCTTCAGGCCCCACCGGGAAGAAGCCTTGGGCCGACCATCAGGATCCACCGGGAAGAAGCCTACCGGCGCAATAGGCCACGACGTAAAAAAAAAAAAAAAAAAAAAAAAAAAAAAAAAAAAAAAAAATTTGACAAGGCTTTCGTAGGAGTTATGGGCATTTCCAGCAGTAGTTTTAGCCCCTGGTGGTAGTGTGACCCTTCTTCTGTACCGCGAACCTAAAGAAACACACATTAGAACCTGACTGACCCTCTCTTTGACCTTTAGAAATAGCTGATATGAAAAATGAAAATGTCTTATGATAATGACCATCGTCCACAGGTTAATTAAACACTAGGTTGTCAGTCTCTGCCACTCACCTCAGCAACGGCGGTGCGTGTTGTCAGGTGACCCTCACAAATCACCTGTAAATGAGAAGAGTGATTTAGTTATAAGAAGGTAAAGTTACACAATGGATAACATATATATTTTTTTTGTCTTCATTCGTTATAATTTTCTCTCTCTCTCTCTCTCTCTCTCTCTCTCTCTCTCTCTCTCTCTCTCTCTCTCTCTCTCTCTCTCTCTCTCTGATAATGTGATGGGTGAACTATCGGAACACTACCTTTCTTTTGTTTTTCTTTCTTTTTTGATCTTTATTCTCTCTCTCTCTCTCTCTCTCTCTCTCTCTCTCTCTCTCTCTCTCTCTCTCTCTCTCTGATAATGTGATGGGTGAACTATCGGAACACTACCTTTCTTTTGTTTTTCTTTATTTTTTGATCTTTATTCTCTCTCTCTCTCTCTCTCTCTCTCTCTCTCTCTCTCTCTCTCTCTCTCTCTCTCTCTCTCTCTCTCTGATAATGTGATGGGTGAACTATCGGAACACTACCTTTCTTTTTTTATCTTTTATCTTTATTCTCTCTCTCTCTCTCTCTCTCTCTGATAATGTGATGGGTGAACTATCGGAACACTACCTTTCTTTTTATCTCTCTCTCTCTCTCTCTCTGATAATGTGATGGGTGAACTATCGGAACACTACCTTTTTTGTTTTTCTTTTTTATCTTCTCTCTCTCTCTCTCTCTCTCTCTCTCTCTCTCTCTCTCTCTCTCTCTCTCTCTCTCTCTCTCTATCTCTCTCTCTCTCTCTCTCTCTCTCTCTCTCTCTCTCTCTCTCTCTCTCTCTCTGATAATGTGATGGGTGAACTATCGAACACTACCTTTCTTTTTTTTATTCTCTCTCTCTCTCTCTCTCTCTCTCTCTCTCTCTCTCTCTCTCTCTCTCTCTCTCTGATAATGTGATGGGTGAACTATCGAACACTACCTTTCTTTTTTTTTCTTTCTTTTTTATCTTATTCTCTCTCTCTCTCTCTCTCTCTCTCTCTCTCTCTCTGATAATGTGATGGGTGAACTATCGGAACACTACCTTTCTTTTGTTTTTCTTTCTTTTTTTATCTTTATTCTCTCTCTCTCTCTCTCTCTCTCTCTCTCTCTCTCTCTCTCTCTCTCTCTCTCTCTCTCTCTCTCTCTCTCTCTCTCTCTCTCTCTCTCTCTCTTGATTTTTTGGTTTATTTATTTTTTTCTTTATCCAACGACCTCATTTTTTCCTTCTCGTCCCCAGCTGGAATCCGGGCGCCAGAGGACAGGACACGCACCTCAGATATATACTTTGCCTCAACTTCCATTTATGTTCTTCTATGTATTTTATTTTAGGTTACTTTATTTTATTCCTTACCAATTTTTATCATGTTCAAACGTCAATCTTTTTCTTTTTTCTATAATATTTTTTGGGGGGGTCCCGAGTTCGAATCCAGGAGGGGGCTGAGGGATGGACTGCCGGAGAGAAAGGGAAAAGGGGAAGGAGAGAGAGAGAGAGAGGGAGGGGGAAAGAAAGAGAGAGAGAGAGAGAGAAGAGAGAGAGAGAGAGGGAAAGAGAGAGAGAGGAGAGGAAGAGGGAGAGAGAGAAGGGAAGGAGGAGAGAGAGAGAGAGAGAGAGAGAGAGAGAGAGAGAGAGAGAGAGAGAGAGAGAGAGAAGAGTGAGAGGGAAAAGTAGAGAAAGGGAAAGGGAATAGATAGAGAGGACCTTGGACCTCTTCCCCTTTCTCATCTTTTCATTTCCTTTTCTCCCTCTCTTCTTTTCTTTGTGTTTCTTCCCTTTTTTCTTCCTCTTTCTTTCTTTCTCCTCCCTTTTTTCCTCTTTCTTTTCCCTCCCTTTTTTAATGTTTTCCCCTTTCCTCTTCCCCTTTCTCATCTTTTCATTTCATTTTCTCTCTCTCCGTCTTTTCTTTTCTTAATGTTCCTTCCCTTTTTTTCTTCCTTTCTTTCTTTCTCCTCCCTTCTTTTCTACGTTTCCCCTTTCCTCTTCCCCTTTCTCATCTTTTCATTTCCTTTTCTCTCTCCTTCTTTTCTTTTCTTAATGTTCCTTCCCTTTTTTTTTCTTTCTTTCTTTCTTTCTTTCTCCTCCCTTCTTTTCTACGTTTCCCCTTTCCTCTTCCCCTTTCTCATCTTTTCATTTCCTTTTCTCCCTCTCCTTCTTTCCTTTTCTTTATGTTCCTCCCCTCTCTTCTTCCCTTCCATTCCTCCCCTTTCTTTCCTTCCCTTCCCTTCTCTCTCTTTTCTCTCCTCCCCTCCAACTAAGCATCACACACTGCTCCGTATCTCCCTCCCTTCCTTCCTCCTCCTCCCCCTCCCCCCTTTTTCCATCCTGTCCTGCGTAAATTCCCTTCCTCCCCTTTCCCCCTCCCCGCCCCTCCCCCCACTTCCCCATACGTAATTCCCCAGCTCGCGGGCCTCCACACGGCTCCACGGGGGTCGAACTGGGGTCCATGTAACAACACAAAGAAACACGTGTATATGTTTTTTTTTATATCTTTTATTACGAGTTTTTATTTATTTATTTTTATTTTTTATTTTTTTGTCTTTTCTCCCCTCCTTAGTGAATCGTCGGGACTTTCTGAAGGGGGGTTAGAGAGAGAGAGAGAGAGAGAGAGAGAGAGAGAGAGAGAGAGAGAGAGAGAGAGAGAGAGAGAGAGAGAGAGAGAGAGAGAGAGAAATTTCCATGTAATTTATAAATATTCTTCCTCCCTTACGTAAATAAATCCCTTGAGCTTTCTGGGTTTAGTAGGAGAGAGGGAGAGAGAGGAAGGGAGAGGAAAGAAGAGAGAAGGAAACGAAAAGAGAGAAAGGAAGAAAAGGGAGAGAGGGAGAGAGTGGAAGAAGGAAGGAAGGGAAAGAGAAAAAGAGAGAAAAGAAGAGAGGGAATGGAAAGAGGAAAGAGGGAAAGGAAGGAAAAGAGGGAGGGAAAGAAAGGAAGAGAAATAGGAAGGAAGAAAAATGGAGAGTTTTGAAGGAGGGGAGGAAAGAGAGGGAGAAAGAAAGAGAGAGGGAAAGGAAAAGAAAGGAAGAAAGGAAAAGGAAGGAAGACAAAAAGAGAGAGGAGGAAAGGAAAAGAGGAAGGAGGCGAGAGAAAAAGAAAAAGAGGATAGAGGAAAGAGGGAAAGGAAGAGAGGAAGGAGAGAGGGAAAGGAAAAAAAATAAGAAAGGAAGAAAGAGAAATAGAGAGAGGAAGAAGGGAGGGAGGGAGAGAAAGGAAGAGAGGGAAAAGATAAAAGTAAGAATGAGAAAGAAGAGAAATAGAAAGAAGAAGGAAAAATACAACATAGAAAAAACAGAAGGATAAAGAGAAACAAACAAACACAAACAAACACACACACACACACACACACACACACACACACACACACACACACAAATATGAAGAAAAAAAAATAGAACCCTCCAAAAAAATATAAATCTGAAAAATACAAAAAAATAAATCAGTTGAACACCACACACACACACACACACACACACACACACACACACACACACACACACACACACACACACACACACACACACACACACACACACACACACACATCTTATCACATCCTTGTTCAATCTTACTTCATCTTTATCCTCCAGTAACACACACACACACACACACACACACACACACACACACACACACACACACACACACACACACACACACACACACACACACACACACACACACACACACACACACACACACACACACACACACACACAGACACACACACACACACACAGACACACACACACACACACACACACACACACACACACACACACACACACACACACACACACACACACACACACACACACACACACACACACACACACACACACACACACACACACACACACACACACACACACACACACACACACACACACACACACACACACACACACACACACACACACACACACACACACACACACACACACACACACACACACACACACACAGACACACACACACACAGACACACACACACACACACACACACACACACACACACACACACACACACACACACACACACACACACACACACACACACACACACACACACACACACACACACACAGACACACACACACACACACACACACACACACACACACACACACACACACACACACACACACACACACACACACACACACACACACACACACAATACTCACACAAATAAAGAGAAATATAAAGAAAACTATACCCAAATGAAAGAAAAAAAAAAAAAAAAAAATCCTCACTATAAAAAATAAAATGATATCAGGGCGTGACGGTTAGAGCGGGTCGATGCCTCGGTGTCCAGTTCCGTCTCCGGGCTTCGCAGCGCCGGGCGGGGCACGAACCCTGGCCCAGCAGGTCACCGGCGGGCCGCTCCGTGACATCCGGTTCACCACACTTACCTGCGCTTAGGATTCCCCAGGCACACACACACACACACACACACACACACAGATATTCACACGGGTTATACACACACAACACACACACACACACACACATACACACACAACAAACACACACAACAAACACACACACACACACACACACACACACACACACACACACACACACACACACACATACAGATATTCACACGGGTTATACACACACACACATACACACACACACACACACAAAGATATTCACACAGGTTATAGCTAGTGCACACACACACACACACACACACACACACACACACACACACACACACACACACACACACACACACACACACACAGGCAGGCAAACATCGATACACACACACACACACACACACACACACACATACACACACACACACACACACGAGCGCGGTTATCGACCCAGGCGTAGGTAAGGGAGGCTGGATACACCTGGATGGGTTGTGCGCCGAATACCGCCCAGTTTACCTGTCCACCTGCTCCCCCCCCACCCCCACCCTCTCTCTCTCTCTCTCTCTCTCTCTCTCTCTCTCTCTCTCTCTCTCTCTCTCTCTCTCTCTCTCTCCTCATTCTCGTTCGTTTTCCATTTTCTTCGTTTCTTTATTCCCCTTCCCTTCTTCCTTCCTTCTTCCTCATCATCATCTTCCTTTCCTCTTCCTCCTTCTCCTTTTTTTTTCTTATTATTTTTATTCTCGTTTATATTTTCTTTGTTTCCTTTCTTTCTTCCTTATTATTTTCCTTCCACTTCTTCCTTTATTTCACCTTCTCTTCCCTCTTTTCATTCTTCTTCTTTTTCTTCTGATTATGATGAAAATATATGACCTTCTAGCAACATAAGAACACAAGAACATAAGAACGTAAGGAGCCTGCAAGAGGCCGGTTGGCCTATACAAGGCAGCTCCTGTACACTCAACCCCACCTTACCTCACCATCCATGGCTTTATCTAACCTCTTCTTGAATGTATCTATGGTATTGGCACCCACAACATGGCCCCCAAGCCTGTTCCATTCGTCCACCACTCTATTGGTGAACCAATTCTTGCCTATGTCTTTGTTGAATCTGAATTTGTCTAACTTAAAACCATTTCCACGCGTCCTACCTGGCTCTTTCACTCTCAAAATCTTATTGACATCCCCTTTATTAAATCCCTTCATCCATTTATAAACTTCGATCAAGTCTCCTCGCAACCTTCGCCTTTCTAGAGAGTGTAGATTTAAATGCTTCAGCCTGTCTTCATAAGGTAAGTTTCTCACCCCCTGAATCATCTTTGTTATCCTCCTCTGTACAGATTCTAACATCTTGATATCCATTCTATAGTAGGGGGACCAGAACTGAACTGCATAATCGAGATGAGGTCTAACTAGTGCTAAGTAAAGTTTGAGGATGACTTCACAATATCATTCATTCCTTAAGTAACAGTGGTGGTGATGATGATGATGATGATGATGATGATGATGGTGGTGGTGGTGGTGATGATGATGGTGGTGGTGATGGTGATGATGGTGGTGATGGTGTTGTTTGGAACGGCACTGAACGAAACAACACACCTTCCTTTCTTTCTCTTTACTCTTTTTTCTACACTTCTCTTCCCATTTTATCTCTTGGTCTTCTTTGTTTCTCGTTCTTTTTTTTTTGTTCTTCTCTTTTCGCCTTTTTCTTCACCGTTTTCTTCTTTATTATCTCTACATCATCTTCCCTTTTTCTCTCCCTTTCCTCCTTTGTTTCCCCTTCCTCATTTTCGTTCTTCTCTAATCGCCTTTTTCTTCTTTATTATCTCTACATCATCTTCCCCTTTTCTCTCCCTTTCCTCGTTAGTTTCTCTTTCCTCCTTTTGTTCTCCTCTAATCGCCCTTTTCTACTTATTATCTCTAGTCATCTTCCCCTTTTCTCTCCCTTTCCTCATTTGTTTCTCTTTCCTCCTTTCGTTCTCCTCTAATCGCCCTTTTCTACTTATTATCTCTAGTCATCTTCCCCTTTTCTCTCCGCGTCTCCTTTCCTCATTTCCCGCTTGTATCGACTCCGTGGTGTAGTGGTTATTGTTCCTAGCTACGAATCTGCGAGCCTTGGTTCAAATCCCAGGTGAATGTAGACTGTGGTAACTCGGGTGTCACACTGTGCCTGTCTCCCGGGGTGATGGGTTCTCCCGTCACCCAACACACACACACACAAACACATACACACACGCACGCACACAGGGGCAGGAGGGGAGTCAGGCAGTAGTATTATCTGGTTCGTGGCAGTGGCAGCGGCGTGGAGGAGGAGGAGGAGGAGGAGGAGGAAGAGCATTGGTGGCATTGTGTTATGGACTTTACGTTGTTTTTATCTTCCTCTTCATCTTCTTTTCTTTCTTCTCCTTCCTCCTACTCCTCAACAACCTTATATAGGACGCAACCTTACGAAGAACGACTCAAGGAACTCTTCTCGCTAGGAAAGACACGATTGCGGGGGCGTGACACAAGTCTTCAAGTACTCTGGAAGAAGTTGAAGACAGAAAAAACTATATCACAACAACATGGAACAGGAGAAAAAAGAAAACTGAACAAAACTAAAAGACAACAACGCCAATCAACAATCAAGAATAAGACAAGTGGGAGCCGTTACTGAGGCAATCCGGCGCCTACTACTGGACTGGACTGGACTGGACTGGACCTCAACAAATTCAGTAACGTTGATCACTCCAAACTCATCACGCTGCCAACCAACCCGAGGACAAGAAACAACGGTAAAACAATTCAAGTGAAGCGATGCAGTGTACGGATATCAGCAGGAGCTATTTCTCGCACAGAGTTGTCCGCCACTGCAACAGCCTTCCCGCAGGAGTGGTTAGTGAGGGAACGTAGCAATGGTTTCAAGTTAGATAAATTCAGATTCAACAAAGACATGGGCAAGAATTGGTTTACTAATAGAGTGGTGGATGAATGGAACAGGCTTGGCAGTCATGTTGTGGGTGCCAATACCGTGGATACATTCAAGAAAAGGTTGGATAAAGTCATGGATAGTGAGGTAAGGTGGGGTTGGGAGTACAGGAGCTGCCTAGCAATGGTTTCATATTAGATAAATTCAGATTCAACAAAGACATAGGCAAGAACTGGTTTACCAATAGAGCGGTGGATGAATGGAACAGGCTTGGCAGTCATGTTGTGGGTGCCAATACCATGGTTACTTTCAAGAAAAGGTTGGATAAAGTCATGGATAGTGTTGTAAGGTGTGTTGAGAGTACAGGAGCTGCCTTGTATTGGTCAACCGGCCTCTTGCAGACTCCTTACGTTCTTATGTTAACTCTTAAGAATGGCATTGACGTCACTTTTATTTTATTGTCAAATGATATAATCTTTTGATGTTTTAAGCAGTCAAAGTTACGGTATTTAAAGACAATTTTTCACAGCTTTTTTTTTGTGTGGCTTTCGTTTACATGCATCGCCTTGAAGCTTGCTAGTGTAAATCCATTTAATATATTGATTGACTTTTCACTCAAAAACACGATACCCGTCCCTTAAGAATCGCATTGACGTCACTCTCGGCCGGTTCCACAGTTCCCCATGATGGGCTAGTAAGCTCCCAAACCAATACCAGAGCCTTCGAAATTTCCTTGTATAGTGTCTAGTGTTTGTATTTAAGTTCACAAATTTGATGAAACTATACAGGAAAAGTCTTGTGTATTTAGCGTGGCATGGAAGACCTCACCATTTTCGATTGTATGGGATTCTATAGTTTGGTTCGGGCTGTTACGAAGACACTGCGTTGGACTGTGAAATCGGCTCTTTGTTGCGTCGGGAGTGAACTAAACGTGCCCAGGAGTATATATAAAGTGCTTTGATCTTTTCGCGGGTCACTCCTGCGGCTGACGGACTGATTGAAGCACTACAGACGGGCAGCCTCGCAATAAGCCAACATGTTTTCTGGTGCCTGTTCATCCATGTTTCCTCTTTTTCGTCCACCAACTTCTGCTTGTAACCCTGACCATTGTTTATTCTGCTCTACTTTTTCTTCTCCTCACTCCTCCTCCTCCTCCTCCTCCTCCTCCTGCTGCTCACACCGGTTATCCTGCCCTTCTTCCCCATAGCCTACTCTTTCGTTTTGTAATCATCTTAAGTCTTCTTGTTTTGGTTGTCTTCCTCTTCTCCGTTCTCCTCCTTCTCTTGACAACACTCTTCTTCTTCTTCTTCTTCTTCTTCTTCTTCTTCTTCTCCTCCTGCTCATACCGGTTATCCTCCCTTCTTCCCCATACTCTTCTGTTTTGTAATTATCCTGCCTTCTTCTTTTCTTCCTTTCCTCACTTTGCTTGTCTTCCTCTCCTCCGTTCTCCTCCTTGTCTTAGCAATCTTCTTCTTTTTCTTCTTCTTCTTCTTCTTCTTTTCGCCTTGTTTGTCCTCCTCTACTTCCTTGTCCTCCTTTTGGTAATTTTGTTCTCTCTTCTTTCTTCTCTTTTAATCAGTCTTCTTCTTCTTCTTCTTCTTCTTCTTCTTCTTCTTCTTCTTCTTCTTTTTTTCGTTTTAGCAATTTTGTCCATTTTTCTTAATTTCTTCTTCTCCTTTCGATCTGCTTCCTTTAGTCTCTCTCTCTCTCTCTCTCTCTCTCTCTCTCTCTCTCTCTCTCTCTCTCTCTCTCTCTCTCTCTCTCTCTCTTTAATACTACATCTAGAGCCTTTTTAGGGGATTTACCGGTTTAAGGACGTATGGTGAGTCCTGTCTAAAAATCGACCCCCCCCCCCCCTCTCTCTCTCTCTCTCTCTCTCTCTCTCTCTCTCTCTCTCTCCGATGACGCAACAGAGATCAAGTGTACAAGTGTGAAAAAAAAAGGGACAAAATTTTCCTAGTTTAAATTCATCGCTACAACAACAACAACAACTACAACTACTACTACTACTACTACAACAATTCCTCCTCTCACTCGTTTCACAATACAAAAAACATCAACACGTAACAACAAGAACAACAACAACAGTAATAGAAACATCCCTCCCCCCCTTTCTTCCTCTCCTCCTCTCTCGTTAGGATGCAGGACGGACACGAGGTGGAGTGATTCAGAGCCTGGTACACGAGAGAGAGAGAGAGATGGGGGGCCAGGGATAGAAAGAAAAGGAAGGAAGGTCAGTGAAAAGAAAAAGAGAGAGAGAGAGAGAGAGATATAGAGAGAGACAGAGAATGGGGGGCCGGGGCTGATAGAAAGAAAAGGAATGAAAGTTCCAGTGAAAAGAAAAAAATATGAGAGAGAGAGAGAGAGAGAGAGAGAGAGAGAATGGGGGGCGGATAGGAAGAGAAAAGGAAGGGAAGGTTCAGTGAAAAGAAAAAAGATGAGAGAGAGAGAGAGAGAGAGAGAGAGAGAGAGAGAGAGAGAGAGAGAGAGAGAGAGAGAGAGAATGGGGGGCCGGGGCTGATAGAAAGAAAAGGAAGGAAAGGTCCAGTGAAAAGAAAAAAAAGAGGTGAGAGAGAGAGAGAGAGAGAGAGAGAGAGAGAGAGAGAGAGAGAGAGAGAGAGAGAGACTGGGGGGGGCGGGTGCGGATAGGAAGAAAAGGAAGGGAAGGTTCAGTGAAAAGAAAAAAAAGAGGTGAGAGAGAGAGAGAATGGGGGGGGGCGGGTTCGGATAGGAAGAAAAGGAAGGGAAGGTTCAGTGAAAAGAAAAAAAGATGTGAGAGAGAGAGAGAGAGAGAGAGAGAGAGAGAGAGAGAGAGAGAGAGAGAGAGAGAGAGAGAGAGAGAGAGAGAGGTGGATAGGAAGAAAAGGAAGGAAGGTTCAGTGAAAGAGAAAAAGAGAGAGAGAGAGAGAGAGAGAGAGAGAGAATGGTGCGGATAGGAAGAAAAGGAAGGAAGGTTCAGTGAAAAGAAAAAAGATGTGAGAGAGAGAGAGAGAGAGAGAGAGAGAGAGAGAGAGAGAGAGAGAGAGAGAGAGAGAGAGAGAGAGAGAGAGAGAGAGAGAGAATGGGGCGGGTGGGATAGGAAGAAAAGGAAGGAAGGTTCAGTGAAAGAAAAAAGATGAGAGAGAGAGAGAGAGAGAGAGAGAGAGAGAGAGAGAGAGAAGGAAGAAGAAGGAAATAGATAAAAGGAAGAAGAGAGAGAGAGAGAGAGAGAGAGAGAGAGAGAGAGAAAGGAGGAATAAGAGGAAAATAAGTAAAGTTCCAGGGTATGAGAAGAAGGAAGAAGGGAAGAAGAAAGGAAATAAAAGGAGGAAGGAGAAGGAGGAGTTTTAGAATGTACGAAAAGAAGGAAGAAGAGGAAAAGAGAGAGATGAGAAGGTGAAAGAGAAGATAGAGAAGAAGGAAGAAGGGAAGAAGAAAGGAAATAAAACGAAGAAGAAGAAGGAGAAGAGGAGTTTTAGAATGTACGAAAAGAAGGAAGAAGAGGAAGAGAGAGAGATGAGAAGAAGATAGAAAAGAAGATATTATAGAAGGAAGAAGGAAAGAAGAAAAGAAATAAAAGGAAGAAGAAGAAGAGGAGTTTTAGAACGTACGAAAAAGAGGAAGAAGAGGAGAAGAGAGAGAGAGAGAGATGAGAAGAAGATAGAAAAGAAGATATTTTAGAAGGAAGAAGGAAAGAAGAAAATAAATAAAAGGAAGAAGAAGAGGAGTTTTAGAATGTACGAAAAGAAGGAAGAAGAGGAAAAGAGAGGATTGAGAAGAAGATGGAAAAGAAGATAGTGGTTAAAAGAAGGAAGAAGGAGATAATAGATAACAAGGAAGAAAGAGGGAATAGAGATGAAGACGATAATTACCGGACGAAAATATGAAAAACAGGAAACGATAAGAAGATAAACTGGAAAACAATGAATAAAAAGGAAAAAAGTACGATAATTACCGGACGAAAATATGAAAAACAGGAAACGATAAGAAGATAAACTGGAAAACAATCAATAAAAAGGAAAAAAGTACGATAATTACCGGACGAAAATATGAGAAAGAGGAAAAGATACGAAGATAAACTGGTAAACAATGAATAAAAAAACGATATAATTAAAAAAAAAAAAACGAAGATAAGAGAAAAAGAGAAAAATATAAGGATGAAAAAAAATCCATAGAAATACAAAAACAACAACGAAGAATTACAAAAAAAAAACGGGAAAAAAGATGAAAAAATAAATAAAAATAAAAAATATGAAGAGAATGAAACAGAGAAATACCGAACAAAAGAATGATAGAGAAAGAGAAAAAAAATTAGGATAAAATTAATTACTGATTCAATTATTTCTTCTTTCCCTTCCTTTCGTAGCCTAGCACGTCACTTTCTCTTCCCTTCTTCTTTCTCTTCTCTTTTTTTTCATTTTTCCTTCCCTTCTTCACTATCTCTTCACTCTTCTTCCTTCTCTTCCTCTCCTCTTCTTTCTCTTCCTTTCGTAGCCTAGCACGTCACTTTCTCTTCCCTTCTTCTTTCTCTTCTCTTTTTTTTCATTTTTCCTTCCCTTCTTCACTTTCTCTTCACTCTTCTTCCTTCTCTTCCTCTCCTCTTCTTTCCCTTCCTTTCGTAGCCTAGCGCGTCACTTTCTCTTCCCTTCTTCTTCTTTCTCTTCTCTTTTTTTTTCATTCTTCCTTCCCTTCTTCACTATTTCTTCACTCTTCTTCCTTCTCTACCTCTCCTCTTCTTTCCCTTCCTTCGTAGTCTTCATTATCTTCCCTTCTTCTTCTTTCTCTTCTTTTTTTTCATTTTTCCTTCCCTTCTTCACTTTCTCTTCACTCTTCTTCCTTCTCTTCCTCTCCTCTTCTTTCCCTTCCTTCGCAGCCTTCATTATCTTCCCTTCTTCTTCTTTCTCTTCTCTTTTTCTTCATTTTTCCTTCCCTTCTTCACTTTCTCTTCACTCTTCTTCCTTCTCTTCCTCTCCTCTTCTTTCCCTTCCTTCGCAGCCTTCATTATCTTCCCTTCTTCTTTCTCTTCTCTTTTTTTTCATTTTTCCTTCCCTTCTTCACTATCTCTTCACTCTTCTTCCTTCTCTTCCTCTCCTCTTCTTTCTCTTCCTTTCGTAGCCTAGCAAGTCACTTTCTCTTCCCTTCTTCTTCTTTCTCTTCTCTTCTTTTTTTCATTTTTCATTCCCTTCTTCACTTTCTCTTCACTCTTCTTCCTTCTCTTCCTCTCCTCTTCTTTCCCTTCCTTTCGTAGCCTAGCACGTCACTTTCTCTTCCCTTCTTCTTTCTCTTCTCTTTTTTTTTCATTTTTCATTCCCTTCTTCACTTTCTCTTCACTCTTCTTCTTTCTCTTCCTCTCCTCTTCTTTCCCTTCCTTTCGTAGCCTAGCACGTCACTTTCTCTTCCCTTCTTCTTTCTCTTCTCTTTTTTTTCATTCTTCCTTCCCTTCTTCACTTTCTCTTCACTCTTCTTCCTTCTCTACCTCTCCTCTTCTTTCCCTTCCTTCGCAGCCTTCATTATCTTCCCTTCTTCTTCTTTCTCTTTTTTTTTCATTTTTCCTTCCCTTCTTCACTTTCTCTTCACTCTTCTTCCTTTTATTTCTTTTCTTCTTTCTTCCTTCTTTTCTATCTTCTCTCTACCTTCTTCTCATAGCCTGGAACTTTACCCTTTTCCTCTTTTTCCTCCTTTTCTTCTTCCTTTTTCTCTATTCTTTTTTCCTTCTTCCCTCTTTTCTTTCTGCTATCTTCTCATCTCTCTCCTCTTTTTCCTTCTTTTCGTACACCCTAAAACCACTCCCCTCCTTCGCCTCTTCTCCCTTCTCCCTTTTTTCCTATTTTAAGCCGCAAGGGGATGACGGCCAACGCTTCTTTCTCTTTTTTCCTTCTTTTCTTTTTTAGTCTGCAACACATGGCCGCTACGGGACATCCGGTTGCCACAGCCCGCGTGCCCCAGGTGTTCCCAGGTACCCAATTTGAAGCAGCAGGACCCCGCAAGCAGGCACAAACAGGTGTGTCGAGAGGAGGGTACTAAGCAGCGTTGCCAGATTGTCGTACTGTGAACATTGCATATATCATTTTTTTAGGCTCCCAGACTATCGTAACCACACAACTAACGACAGAAAATTAAAGTTATCGTTAAAACAGTTAAAATAGTGATGTTTTTTTATATTTCTGGGCTACAGCTATCTGTCAGAAACTACGGAAATACATTGCGGCGATGAGTACGATATTTTGGCAACGCTGGTACTAAGGGTAGGATGGTGGGTAGGTCCATGGGTAGTGTAGCAACTGGTTTCCTAGCGGTGGTAGTGATCTGGGGTACAGGATACATGGCAATAGGTAGGTTGGAGGGTAGATGAGTGGGTAGGTAGGTTGGTAGGAAGATAGGTCGTGTAATAACTGTGATATAAACTGAGGATACATGATACATAGCAAAGAAATGACAGATAGATAGACACGATAGATAAACACACGCTTATATAGATTAGTACTAGATGAATACAAAGACAGAAAAAATAGATAGATAGAAATACAAAGAGAAAAAATAATTGATGGATAGACAAATAGATAGCCAGATAGATACAAAGAAAAAGTGACAGCTGGATAGATAGATAGATAGAAAGATAGATAGATAGATAAAAAATACAGATAGATGGAGGGTTGGTCGTGCAATAACTGATATAAACTGAGGATACATGATACATAGCAAAGAAATGACACATAGATAGACGCGATAGATAAACACACACTTATATAGATTAGTACTAGATGGATACAGAGACAGAAAAAATAGATAGATAAAGATACAAGGAGAAAGAATGATTGATGGATAGAAAAATAGATAGAAATTGACCTTCCATCCGATATTGACCTTTCCTCCCGAAATTGACCTCTCTTGAGCCTTGTCCTCTGATGTAAAAAATATAAAAAGAGAAATAAAAAGAAAAAGTGATAGCTGTATACAAAAAGATAGATAGATAGATAGATAGATAGACAAAAAAATACAGATAGATGAATAGAACATGTAGTATCAACCCAAAAGTCCCATCAATACTCTCACACAAACACACACACGAGAGGCAGGCGATTGAAGGTCAGTTGGCGAATCAGCGACAAATTGGACCACCGCTATATCAATTTTGCGATAAGCCGTGTGTGTGTGTGTGTGTGTGTGTGTGTGTGTGTGTGTGTGTGTGTGTGCGTGGGTGTTTTTTTCTGACATTTCACCTGGACGCCGAACCCCCAAGCTGACCAGTCTGTGTGTGTGTGTGTGTGTGTGTGTGTGTGTGTGTGTGTGTGTGTGTGTGTGTTAATCAGTATTTAAGATAGGTACACGTCAGCGAGATGCAATACCCGGCCTGTGTACTAACGAGGCAGGTGACTCGAGCAACTCAGGTGTTTGGAGGTGTGGTAATCTAGCAACGAAGGGCCGGGAAGGTTGCACAGGTAAGGTGATCAATATTCCAGGTGAGAGACGCCGCTTTGCACACACACACACACACACACACACACACACACACACTAATGCCTAATATGGTCTTTTAAAGGGTCAATGTTGGTTCGAAGTTGTGGGTAAACTCTCTCTCTCTCTCTCTCTCTCTCTCTCTCTCTCTCTCTCTCTCTCTCTCTCTCTCTCTCTCTCTCTCTCTCTCTCTCTAGTATCTATCTGTATTATATTTCTCTCTTGCAGCACGGAGAGAGAGAGAGAGAGAGAATGGCTCCCCTCCGTTCATCGCAATATCTGCACAGCCATGCAACCCAGTGACAGGCCGACCCTCTCTCCCTCCCTTCCCTCTCCTTCCTCTCCCTTCCCTCCCTTCCTCTCCCTCCTTCCCTTCCCTCTCCCTCGCAACCTTCCCTCCGCTTCTTCCTTCTGCCCCGTCTTCCCTCCCTTCCTCCTCTCTCTACCTCGACCGCCTTTCCTTCTCTCTCTCTCTTCCTTCCTTCTTCCTCTTCTTCTCCCTTCTCATTCCTTTCCTTCCCTTTCTCCCTCTCTCTATCTTCTTCCCTCCCTTTCCTTTCCTTCCTCCCATCCTCCTCTCTCTACCTCACCCGCCTTTCTTTCCTTCTTTCTCTTCCTTCCTTCTTCCTCTTCTTCTCCCTTCTCATTCCTTTCCTTCCCTTTCTCCCTCTCTCTATCTTCTTCCCTCCCTTTCCTTTCCTTCCTCCCTTCCTCCTCTCTCTACCTCACCCGCCTTTCTTTCCTTCTTTCTCTTCCTTCCTTCTTCCTCTTCTTCTCCCTTCTCATTCCCTCCCTTCCCTTTCTCCCTCCTTTCGTCCCTCTCTCTATCTTCTTCCCTCCTTTTCCTTTCTTTCCCTCCTCCTCTCCATTCTTCCATTTCCTCCCTTTCTCCATCCTTTTCTTTCCTCCCTCCTTTTCCCTCTCTTACGTAGCTTCCTTTTTCTTCCTTTTCTTCATCTTTTTTCTTCCCTTCTTCTCTTCCTTTTCCTCCCTTCTTCATCTTCCTTTCCTTCCTTCTTTCTTTCACATCTTCTTCTCCC
>NC_066527.1:20548909-20553909 GCF_024679095.1 Eriocheir sinensis | reverse complement strand
TGGACACATATATATACAGATAACACGGGTAGAATGATACACGAATACATAAACAAACAGGCAGATAAGTACACATAACAAACACATATACAAACAGGCAGATACATACACATGACAGACATAACAAACACAGATACAAACAGGTAGATACATACACATAACAGACACATAACAAACACAGATACAAACAGGCAGATACATACACATAACAGACACATAACAAACACAGATACAAACAGGCAGATACATACACATAAGACACATAACAAACACAGATACAAACAGGCAGATACATACACATAAGACACATAACAAACACAGATACAAACAGGCAGATACATACACATAACAGACACAGATACAAACAGGCAGATACATATACATAACAGACACATAACAAACAGACAGATACATACACATAACAGACACATAACAAACACAGATACAAACAGGCAGATACATACACATAACAGACACATAACAAACACAGATACAAACAGGCAGATACATACACATAACAGACACATAACAAACACAGATACAAACAGGCAGATACATACACATAACAGACACATAACAAACACAGATACAAACAGGCAGATACACATAACAAACACATATACAAACAGGCAGATACATACACATAACAGACACATAACAAACACAGATACAAACAGGCAGATACACATAACAAACACATATACAAACAGGCAGATACATACACATAACAGACACATAACAAACACAGATACAAACAGGCAGATACATACACATAACAGACACATAACAAACACAGATACAAACAGGCAGATACATACACATAAGACACATAACAAACACAGATACAAACAGGCAGATACATACACATAACAGACACAGATACAAACAGGCAGATACATATACATAACAGACACATAACAAACAGACAGATACATACACATAACAGACACATAACAAACACAGATACATACACATAACAGACACATAACAAACACAGATACAAGCAGGCAGATAAATACACAAAACAAACACAGATACAAACAGGCAGATAAATATACATAACAGACACATAACAAACACAGATACAAACAGACAGATAAATACACATAACAAACACAGGGATACATAATTACACCAATGGAAAGGTAACGAAAAATACAATAAAATAAAAATATACAGAGATTGACTAGTAGTGGAAAGATACGGAACTTACAGGAAGATCCCTCCACTTCCCAATCTCTCTCTCTCTCTCTCTCTCTCTCTCTCTCTCTCTCTCTCTCTCTCTCTCTCCCCCCGCCCATATATACAGATAGTGACATAGAAAGATACAGAATTACAGACACACCCTCCCATTTCCAACCCCCAACCCTCCCACTCCTCTCTCTCTACCCCCAACATAAATAAATACATTGATACATAGAGATACATAACTTCTAGAGACAACACTCCACTTCCCTCCCCGTCATCTCTCCCTTCTGACTCTCTCTCTCTCTCTCTCTCTCTCTCTCTCTCTCTCTCTCTCTCTCTCTCTTTCCCCCACACATAAATACATACACAAAATAAACAGAGATCCCAAAAACAACAACACAGACATTGACACAGAGAGATACAGAACTTCGAAACAACCTCCGCTCCCCTCTCTCTCTCTCTCTCTCTCTCTCTCTCTCTCTGGGGGCACCGCACAATCTGTTACCGGGGTCAGTGGCCGCTCCTAAGCCTACGAGGGTGGAATGAGAGACTGGCAAAAAAAAATGTTCTGAATCTGTTGCTGGGTCAATGTCCTTCCCTAGGCCTATTGGGGGGTGAGAGGAGGGGAAGAGAGAGAGAGAGAGAGAGAGAGAGAGAGAGAAAGGGCATTGACACTAAACTAGACAAACAAATATATACATACATACAGCCATACAGACATAGAAAGACACAGACAGACAGACAGACATACAGGCAGACAGACAGATAGAAAGACAGACACAGACATACAGACAGATAGAAAGACAGACAGACAGACAGACAGACAGATAGAAAGACAGACAGACATACAGACAGACAGACAGACATACAGATAGAAAGACAGACAGACAGACAGATAGAAAGACAGACAGACAGACAGATAGAAAGACAGACAGACAGACATACAGACAGACAGACAGACATACAGACAGACAGACAGACAGACAGATAGAAAGACAGACAGACAGACAGACAGATAGAAAGACAGACAGACAGACAGACATACAGACAGATAGAAAGACAGACAGACAGACAGACAGACAGATAGAAAGACAGACAGACAGACAGACATACAGACAGATAGAAAGACAGACAGACAGACAGATAGAAAGACAGACAGACAGACAGATAGAAAGACAGACAGACAGACAGAACGACACAGACAGACAGACTGACAGATAGATAGAAAGACAGACAGACAGACAGATAGAAAGACAGACAGACAGACATACAGACAAAAAGAGGTAGACATAGGTAGACAGACACACACATACACAGGCAAACATATAGACAGACAGACATATAGACAGATCAACTAACACACAGCAAGACAGACAGACAGGAAAACACACTAACAGACACACACACAAACAGACAATTGTAAAAGTAAACAAACACACGCACAAGAAGTAAGCAAATGGTTCGCAAATAGTAATAATAATAATGGTGATGATGATGGTGATGATGGTGGTGATGATGATGGTGATGGTGATGATGATGGTGATGGTGATGATGATATGGGCACTGGGGAGTTTAAAGGAGGTGACTGACTTCAAAGGATCAATAGCTTGCAGGTAGTGGTGGTGGTGGTGATGGTGATGAAGGTGGTGGTGGTGGTGGTGGTGATGTAGGTGGTGATGAAGGTGGTGGTGGTGGTGGTGGTGGTGATGAAGGTGGTGATGAAGGTGGTGGTAGTGGTGGTGAATATACGTAGTAAGTTTTGCATGTATACATATCATATTTCTCTCTCTCTCTCTCTCTCTAGGCCTATGGAGAGAGCAATGACCCCAGCAACAATTTGATTAGAATCGCCGGGTCTCTCTCTCTCTCTCTCTCTCTCTCACTCACACACACACACACACACACACACACACACACACACATACGAACACACACTTCCAGGAATGCACCAACACTCAGACCCAAAGAAAGAGAGAGAGAGAGAGAGAGAGAGAGAGAGTGGAAGAGACGGAGGAGGAAAATCAATATAGCTAAGGTTATCAGGGGGACGAGAAGGGGGAAGGGGGGCGGAAGGGGGGAGGGGGGGGTCGAGGTAGGATGAAGATTGTAGTAGTAGTAGTAGTAGTAGTAGTAGTGGTAGTAATAGTGGTGATGGTAGTAGTAGTGGTGGTGGTGGTAAGTCTCTCTCTCTCTCTCTCTCTCTCTCTCTCTCTCTCTCTCTCTCTCTCTCTCTCTCTCTCTCTCTCTCTCTCGGGTCTATTTTTAACTGCGTAGGACTGTGAGGCTCTTTCTTTTTTTTCTCTCTCGCTCTCTCTCTCTCTCTCTTCCATTGTAGTACTAATAGTAGTAGTAGTAGTAGTAGTAGTAGTAGTAGTAGTAGTAGTAGTGGTGGTGGTGCTGGTGGTGGTGGTGGGTGTATCTGTTTACCTCTCTCTCTCTCTCTCTCTCTCTCTCTCTCTCTCTCTCTCTCTCTCTCTCTCTCTCTCTCTCTCTCTCTCTCTCTCTCTCTCTCTCTCTCTCTCTCTCTTCCACTAAAAAGAGAGTAGGCGGTGCGCGTGTGGGCGTGGAGAGAGAGAGAGAGAGAGAAAGAGAGAGAGAGAGAATTATTTTCGTCCACACCCACATCTCTTCTCTGTAGCACAAATTAGACTCCTCCTCTTCCTCCTCTTCTTCTTCCTCCTCCTTTTCTTCTTCCTCCTCCTCCTCCTCCATACAGCTGTTTGTGTTAACTCGACCATTACGCCTAGACTCTCCCTCTCTTTCCTCCTCCTCCTCCTCCTCCTCCTCCTCTTCTTCCTTCGCTAGGTTGCTATAAGTAGTAACAAAAGGGAAATGTGGGTCACACACACACACACACACACACACACACACACACACACACACACACACACACATATCCCTGTTCCCTAGTTATGTTCGATTGTCTATTTCTGTACACACACCCTCTCTCTCTCTCTCTCTCTCTCTCTCTCTCTCTCTCTCTCTCTCTCTCTCTCTCTCTCTGGTAGTAATAGTAGTAGTAGTAGTAGTAGTAGTAGTAGTAGTAGTAGTAGTAGTAGTAGTAGTGGTGGTAAGAGGAGGAGGAGGAGGAGGAGGGGGAGAAACATTAACAACAGGTAGAGATGAAACCACTGAAGGAACAAGCGTAGCACAGCAGAGAGAGAGAGAGAGAGAGAGAGAGAGGAGGGGGTGGGTGGCAGCATGACGTCAGCAGTACAGCCGCTGACGTCACACACAATTCCGTTCCTGTAACATGTCCTAACACGCCCTGGTCCCCTCCACACACCTGACCAAACAAACGTGTCCCCCCTTGCCACACCCGGGGAAGGCGGTGGCTGAGTGGTTAGCGTGCGGCTGCGGCGACTGGAGGACCCGACTTCGACCCCCCCACCCCCCCCGCTAAATGGAAAATGGGAGGAAAATGAAGCTTAAGAGATATTATAGAAGGGGAGGAAAAGATGAAGGAATGGAAAAAGATTAAGAGAAGGAACATATATAGAAAGGAAGGAAAAGATTAAGAAAGGAAGGAAATGATGAAGAAAAGAAGGAAAAGATGAAGGAATGGAAAAAGATTAAGAGAAGGGAACATATATAGAAAGGAAGGAAAAGATTAAGAAAGGGAGGAAAAGATGAAGAAAAGAAGGAAAAGATGAAGAAAGGAAGAAAAACATGAAGAAATGGAGATATAGAAGGGATGGAAAAGATGAAGGAATGAAAGAAAAAATGAAGAAAGGAAGGAAAAGATCAAGAAATGGAAGAAAAATTAAGAGAGAGAGAGAGAGAGAGAGAGAGAGAGAGACGGATGAAGGGAA
>NC_066527.1:20538909-20541409 GCF_024679095.1 Eriocheir sinensis | reverse complement strand
TACCTAACCTTACCTAACCTAACCTACCCTGACCTTACCTAACCTAACCTTACCTTACCTAACTTAACCTTACATAACCTTACCTGACCTCACCTAACCTAACATTACATTACCTTAGCTTATCTAACCTGACCTTACCTTACCTAACCTAACCTAACCTTACCTAACCTAACCTTACCTTACCTAACTTAACCTAACCTGACCTTACCTAACCTAACCTTACCTTACCTAACTTAACCTAACCTGACCTTACCTTACCTTACCTAACCTAGCCTAACCTAACCTAACCTTACCTTACCTTACCTAACCTTACCTAACCTTTCTATTCCCCCACTCCTTAATCTTCCCCTCCCGCTCCCCCTTACCCTCCCTTGCCCCGCCCCGCCCCGGAATAGCATTATGTGGCAGGAATGTTGCCCCGTTGCCCCTTTGCCCCGCCACGCCCACGCTGCCCTTTACCCCCCTTCCCCCTCCTCGTCCCACTCCCCCTCGTTGCCCCGCCCCGACATACCATTAGAAAAGAATTTAGCGCTACCCTGCTGCTGCTGTCTCGTCCTGTGTGTGTGTGTGTGTGTGTGTGTGTGTGTGTGTGTGTGTGTGTGTGTGTGTGTGTGTGTGTGTGTGTGTGTGTGTGTGTGTGTGTGTGTGTGTGTGTGTGTGTGTGTGTGTGTGTGTGTGTGTGTGTGTGTGTGTGTGTGTGTGTGTGTGTGTTCGTCCGCGAGTCTGTCTTCCTTTGTGCTTGTCTGTCTTTTTTTTTGTGTGTCAGTCTGTTTGTCTGTTTGTGTGTTTGCCTGTCTGCCTGTCTGTCTTTGTGTGTGTTTGTCTGTGCTTTCTGTTTGTGTCTGTCTTTCTGTATGTCTGTCTGTATATCTGCTTGTCTGTTTGCCTTCCTGTGTCCGTCTGTCTGCCTGTCTATATATCTGTAAGTCTGTCTGTCTGTCTGTCTATATGTCTGTAAGTCTGTCTGTCTATATGTCTGCAAGTCTGTCTGTCTGCCTGTCTGTCTGTCTATTCATTTGTCTGCATCTCTGTCTGCCTGTCTGTCTGTCTATTCGTTTCTGTATCTGTCTGTCTATTGATCTGTCTGTATCTCTGTCTGCCTGTCTGTCTGTCTATATCTCTGTCTGTCTATCTGTCTATTTATCTGTCTGTATCTCTGTCTGCCTGTCTATCTGTCACTTAATGTCTGTTTATATATCTCTTCCTAATTACTGATAGGCCTATGTCTCTGCCAGTTCGTGCATGAAGTAAAATGCTACAAATCTAAGCACAGGGGTCATGATCCTTCCACCTGTTGAGGCCCCCAAATATTTACCTGGAGCTAATTAAGGATCTTCACCTGGTTAAAACGAGCAAAAAAAAAAAAAAATCAATATATTCAGAGATTGTTTACAGATGATCACACACACACACACACACACACACACACACACACACACACACACACACACACACACACACATGTAGGTGTCTTGGTGGGGGAGGAGGAATGTTGCCTCCACCTGTTTCCTCTCTCTCTCTCTCTCTCTCTCTCTCTCTCTCTCTCTCTCTCTCTCTCTCTCTGTCTGTCTGTCTGTCTGTCTGTCTGTCTGTCTGTCTGTCTGTCTGTCTCTCTCTCTCTCTCTCTCTCTGTCTGTCTGTCTGTCTGTCTGTCTGTCTGTCTATCTGTCTCTCTCTGTCTCTCTCTCTCTCTCTCGCTCTCTCTGTCCGGGTCGTAAGAGGTCAAACGACAGGAGGAGGATGAGGACGAAGACTGGGAGGAGGAGGAGGAGGAGGAGGAGGAGGAAGAGAGGAGGATAGAGGTATGCAGGCATTGACCC
The DNA here is from genome assembly GCF_024679095.1 of Eriocheir sinensis. Classification (NCBI taxonomy): domain Eukaryota; kingdom Metazoa; phylum Arthropoda; class Malacostraca; order Decapoda; family Varunidae; genus Eriocheir; species Eriocheir sinensis. Next base: position 20,539,589 of record NC_066527.1, on the reverse strand, counting down.
TCTCACCTTGCTCCTCTTTCTGCGCGCTCTCTCTCTCTCTCTCTCTCTCTCTCTCTCTCTCTCTCTCTTATTATGATTATTATTGTGAACTGATTGCTGACAGCTGACACACACACACACACACACACACACACACACACACGCGCACACATACACGCACGCACCCCCACCCACCCCAAGTACACACAACCACTGGCTCACACGCAATCTACAGGTACACACACACACACACACACACACACACACACACACACACACACACACACACACAGTTCCGCCTGCCTCTTCCTCAGGGCACCAGAAGACCAGATGTCCGTCCTTGACTCTGCGGAGGAGGAGGAGGAGGAGGAGGAGGAGGAGGAGGAGAGGTGAAGGAGTATGAAGTGAGGCAGGTGTGGAAGAGGATGATAGATGTAGGCAGGTAGAGAGAGAGAGAGAGAGAGAGAGAGAGAGGTGGGAAGAAAGAGATGAACAGTAACTTTCCCTCTCTCTCTCTCTCTCTCTCTCTCTCTCTCTCTCTCTCTCTCTCTCTCTCTCTCTCTCACTAATATCTCCAATATTTTCCTTCCTGTCTAAATATAGTTTTGAGAGAGAGAGAGAGAGAGAGAGAGGGGGGGAGGATTCCTTCCTTGCTGGGCAAAACTGACCACTTATTACCCCTTACCTCTGCCCTCTGTACC
>NC_066527.1:20526409-20528909 GCF_024679095.1 Eriocheir sinensis | reverse complement strand
ATTTCGGTCCGGCCTCGAAAATCTTGGGTAAAACTATTTCGATGATGCCACGTGGTCCTCTCTCTCTCTCTCTCTCTCTCTCTCTCTCTCTCTCTCTCTCTCTCTCTAGTAACATTCCTTCCGTCCTTGGCTAGCTCAACGTCTAGTAACTTGACACACACACACACACACACACACACACACACACACATTCTGTCTAGCTTAGATGTGGGTTAATAGAACTGCTAGATTTTTTTTTTTTTTTTTTTTTTTTTTGCTATTACTACGACTACGATTCCCTTCCTCTTGGTTCTTCTCCTCCTCCTCCTCCTCCTCTTCTTCTTCTTCCTCTTCTCTGGTTACCGTATATCTTTTCCTCTGCTCCTCCTCCTCCTCCTCCTCCTCCTCCTCCTCCTGGTTCTCTTCTTCCTCTTCTCTCTTTCTGTCTTTTTCTTTCCTCCTCCTCCTCCTCCTCCTGTTTTTCTTCTTCCTCCTCTTTCTCTTCTTCCTCTTCTCTGTTTCGGTCTTTTCCTCTCCTCCTCCTCCTCCTCCTCCTCTTGTTTTTCTTCCTCCTCCTCCTCCTCCTCTTCTGCTCCTATCTCTGTTTTCTCTCTCGGTTTTGTCTCTTCTTCCTCTCTTCTGGTTCTCTCTTCCTCCTCCTCCTCCTCCTTGTTAACTCTTCCTCCTCCTCATCCTTTCTCTCTCCTCTCCCTCTCCTTTTTTTTCTGTTTTTCATCCTTTTTTTGTGTCTCATATAATATCCTCTTCCCTGTGTGTGTGTGTGTGTGTGTGTGTGTGTACTTGGCTAGGTCACACATAATGCGTATACGCAGAACTGAGAGAGAGAGAGAGAGAGAGAGAGAGAGAGAGAGAGAGAGAGAGAGAGAGAGGGGTGGAGACGCTGGGAAAGAAAGGCGTACGTATGTAGACACGACTCGCAGCATGGGTTCACAAAAGGTAGGTCATGCCTCACCAATCTCTTGTCCTTCTACAATAAAGTATTTGAGGCGGTTGACAGAGATGAAAATTATGATGTAATCTATCTTGATTTTAGTAAAGCGTTTGACAAAGTTCCTCACCAACGACTGTTGCTTAAATTGCAGGCTCACGGAGTAGAGGGTAAAGTTTTGAACTGGGTCAAGGCGTGGCTTAGCAATAGGAAGCAAAGAGTGCAAATCAATGGTAAAAGATCTGACTGGGGATGTGTTACGAGTGGGGTCCCACAAGGTTCGGTATTAGGTCCACTTTTGTTTATTATTTATATCAATGACTTAGACACAGGAATTAGAAGTGATGTTAGTAAGTTTGCAGATGTTACCAAGATCGGTAGAGTAATTGAGTCACCAGGACGCTAGTATTCTCCAGGATGAACTAGACAGATTGTATAACTTGGCGGATAAATGGCAGATGGAATTCAATGTAGGGAAGTGCAGTATTCTGAGTGTAGGTAGGAAAAACCCCTCACATAACTATTGCTTAAATGACACTCTCATAAGCAGGTCTGGGTGCGAGAGGGATTTAGGGGTCTTAGTGAGCTCTGATCTCCGTCCAAGGGCACAATGCATTCAAGCTAGAAATCGAGCTAATAGGGTACTGGGATTTATTTCAAGGAGCGTAAGCAACAGAAGCCCCGAAGTCTTCCTCAAACTATATTTAGCATTAGTTAGACCTCATCTTGACTATGCGGTTCAGTTCTGGTCACCCTACTATAGAATGGATATCAAAATGTTAGAATCGGTGCAGAGGAGGATGACTAAGATGATTCAGGGGTTGAGAAACTTGCCATACGAGGAAAGACTCAAACAGTTAAACTTGCATTCTCTAGAAAGGCGAAGGGTGCGTGGAGACATGATCGAGGTTTATAAATGGATGAAGGGCTTTAATAAGGGAGACATTCATAAGGTTTTGTTGGTAAGAGAACCGGGTAGGACACGAAGTAATGAGTTTAAACTGGATAAATTCAGATTCAACAGGGACATAGGCAAAAATTGGTTTACTAACAGGGTGGTGGATGAGTGGAATAGGCTTAGCAGTCATGTGGTGAGTGCCAATACAATCGTCACATTCAAAAATAGACTAGATAAATTCATGGACAGCGATATTAGGTGGGGTTAGATACACGGGAGCTTAGGGTCAAAGGAGCTGCCTCGTACAGGCCTACCGGCCTCTTGCAGACTCCTGCGTTCTTATGTTCTTATGTTCTTATGTTCTTCAGTGGACTATTAGTATGAAGAGTATGATAATGATGATGATGATGATTGAGATAATGAATGTTCTATCTATCTATCTATTTATCTATCTATCTATATGCAATGAAATAATAACAAAGATGATGACGATGAGTGATAATGAATGTTCTATCTATCTATCTATCTATCTATATGCAATGAAATAATAACAAAGATGATGACGATGATGATGATGGTGATGACGATGATAACAGTTCACTATCTACACGAGCTCTATTTACTAAGCAATTCCGCGCCGGTAATCTTGCTAGACTGAGGGAAAGACAGATTGC
>NC_066527.1:20511409-20521409 GCF_024679095.1 Eriocheir sinensis | reverse complement strand
CTGCTTGTCTATCTATCTATCTATCTATCTGTCTGTCTGTCTGTCTGTCTATATAAAGCTTCTCGTATTTATCTATCGAATATGAGACAAAACTATTGATCTATTTCATTATTCAAGCCATCTATCTGTTTGTCTATCTATCTATCTATCTACCTGTCTGTCTGTCTGTCTATATGAAGCTTCTCGTATTTATCTATCGAGCATGAGACAAAACTATTGATCTATTTCATTATTCAGGTCATCTATCTGCTTGTCTATCTATCTATCTATCTATCTATCTACTGAAGTTGTCCCTGAGTCAATCTATATGTTCTTGTGTCTCATCTATTCATTTATCTATTATGTATGCCTGTAAGTCAGTCTATTTCTCTATCTATCTATCTATCTATCTATCTATCTATCTGTCAATTTATCTATCCTGGACCCTGTCGTTTTTTTCTTTTTTCTTCATTAATTTATCTATTTGTCTATATTTTTTTCCTTATTGTCTATCTATCTATCTATCTATCTGTCTGTCTATCTATCTATCAATCTGTCTTTTTGCTTATTCTAGTATGTGACGGTTTTCTTATCCTCCTGTTTACTGCTGTCTGTCTGTCTCTCTGTTAATCGTTCTTGTTTACATGTGTACCTGTCTGATTGAGTGTGTGTTCTGTCTACTTGTTTTGCTGTCTGTCTGTCTGTCTGTCTTTTCTAACTATCCTGCCTCTGTTGTCTTCATGCTTTGCTGTCTGTCTGTCCTGTCTACCTGTCTATATGTCTGTTTGTCTGTATATCTGTTTCGCTGTCTGTCCTTGTCCTGTCTGTCTGTCTGTCTCTCTTCTTTCTAACTATCCTGTCTCTCTGTCCTGTCTACCTGTCTATCTGTGTCTGTTTGTTTGTCTGTTTATCTGTTTCGCTGTTTGTCCGTGTCATGTCAGTCTGTCCTGTCTACCTGTCTATCCATGTCTGTTTGTAATATCTGTTTCGCTGTCTGTTCCTGTCCTATCTGTCTGTCTGTCTATCTGTTTCCCTGTCTGTTCCTGTCCTGTCTGTCTGTGTATGTCTGTTTGTTTGTCTGTAATATCTGTTTCGCTGTCTGTTCCTCTCCTATCTGTCTGTCTGTCTATCTGTTTCCCTGTCTGTTCCTGTCCTGTCTGTCTGTGTATGTTTGTTTGTTTGTCTGTAATATCTGTTTCGCTGTCTGTTCCTGTCCTATCTGTCTGTCTGTCTATCTGTTTCCCTGTCTGTTCCTGTCCTGTCTGTCTGTGTATGTCTGTTTGTTTGTCTGTAATATCTGTTTCGCTGTCTGTTCCTGTCCTATCTGTCTGTCTGTTTATCTGTTTCCCTGTCTGTTCCTGTCCTGTCTGTCTGTGTATGTCTGTTTGTTTGTCTGTAATATCTGTTTCGCTGTCTGTTCCTGTCCTATCTGTCTGTCTGTCTATCTGTTTCCCTGTCTGTCTGTCTGTCTGTTTCCCTGTCTGTCTGTCTGTCTGTTTCCCTGTCTGTCTGTCTGTCTCTCAACCTATCCTCGTTTCCCTTCGCTTCCCTCGACACTGTCCCTTTAAACCTGAGGGGAGTGGGCCACACACACACACACACACACACACACACACACACACACACACACACACACACGGACGCACGCAGACTCGCATTTTACGTCCTCCACCAAAATTAGACCATCTACTCCTCCTCCTCCTCCTCCTCCTCCTCCTCCTCTTCTCTTCTTCCTCTTCCTCCACAAAACAACAACAACAACAACCAGTATTTCGTGACATGCGTTGTAACTATAGCATTTAGTGTCCTCTTCCTCTTCCTCTTCCTCCTCCTCCTCCTCCTCCTCCTCCTCTTCTTCATCCGTTTCCTTCTCTTCTCCGTCTTTTCTTCTTATTCTTCTTTACTTCTCCTTTTGTCTTCCTCCTCCTCCTCCTTATTCTTCTTCCTATTGCCCTCCTCCTCCTCCTCCTCCTTCCCCTCCTTTTTCTTTTTATCTTCCCTTTCTTCCTTCTTCTCCTCCTCCTCCTCCTCCTCCTCCTCCTCTTCCTCTTCCTTCTCTCCCAGTTCAACTTTTTTTCTTTTCTTTCTTCCCGTATCATTTTTCCTCCTCCTCCTCCTTCTTCTTCTTCTTCTTCTTCTTCTTCTTATTATTATTATTATTATTATTATTATTATTATCATTCGTCTCCATCTTCCTCTTCCTCACTTCTCCCCTTCCTTCCTTCCTTCCTTCCTCCTCCTCCTCCTGATCCTCTTCCTGCCCTTTCATTCCCCTAATAATGACAATAATAGCAACAGAGAGAGAGAGAGAGAGAGAGAGTATTATTCCACACAGGTAGTTCGTTCACCTCTCTCTCTCTCACACATAAATAAAAATATATATAAAAATAATAATGTGTGTACACAACTTTACACACACACACACACACACACACACACACACACACACACACACACACACACACACACACATGTAATCTAATCACACATCACCACACCTGAGAGGATCCAAAACAACAACAACAACGTAACCTCAAAATAGTACCCATGACTGTCAACACCTATTTTTTTTTTTAAGTGACCCCTTCATGAACCTGTATTTGACCTGTATCCCCCATCGGTCGCGTTCCATAGCTACACACACACACACACACGCACACACACACACACACATGTATCCCCTATCGGTCACGTTCCATAGCTACACACACACACACACACACACACACACACACACACACACACACACACACACACACCTGGCTTATCGGTCACGTCTGTAGCTACGCACACCTGTCCCCTGCTATCGGTCAACACGTACTCGTTCCGTAGATTTGTAATGAGGGTTTTTTTTCCTATTTGTCTTTTTTTTTTTTTTTACAACGAAGGAGACAATTCAAGGGCACAAAAAAATGAAACAATAATAAAAAAAGCTCGCTATCTCTATTTTTTTTATCTTTCTATCTCTATTCACGCTTACTATGTCTATATCTATTTCTATATGTATTTGTGTCATCTCTCTCTCTCTCTCTCTCTCTCTCTCTCTCTCTCTCTCTCTCTCTCTCTCTCTCTCTCTCTCTCTCTCTCTCTCTCTCTCTCTCTCTCTCTCTCTCTCTCTCTCTCTCTCTCTCCATCTATCTATCTTTATCTAAATTTATACATATCTCTGTTAACTTCTCACACTTTCTAGCTCTCTATCTAATTCCATATCTATTTCTGTCATCTCTCTCTCTCTCTCTCTCTCTCTCTCTCTCTCTCTCTCTCTCTCTCTCTCTCTCTCTCTCTCTCTCTCTCTCGCTTTATCTAATTTTATATAAACGTCTGTTAACTCCTTTTCATATCTTTTTTTCTCTTTCTCTCCCTCTATTCACACTCACTATGTCTCTATTTCTATATGTATTTCTGTCATCTCTCTCTCTATCTCTCTCTCTCTATCTAACTTTATACATATGACTGTTATCTCCTTTAAGACGTTTACTTTATACCCACGTGCCTCGTTTCGAAGATTTGTAGTGAGTTTTTTTATATATTTGTCTATCTCTGTTTTTTTTCTCTTTCAATCTCTATTCGCACTCACTATGCTTCCTGTTAGTGGTAGTAGTAGTAGTGTCTATCTGTCTGTTAATTTATCTGTCTGTTAATTTATCTCTGTTAATTTGTCTGTCTGTTAATTTGTGTCTGTTAATTTGTCTGTCTGTTAATTTGTCTGTCTGCTAATTTATCTGTCTGTTAATTTATCTGTCTGTTAATGTCTGTCTGTTAATTTATCTGTCTGTTAATTTATGTCTGTTAATTTATCTGTCTGTTAATGTCTGTCTGTTAATTTATCTGTCTGTTAATGTCTGTCTGTTAATTTATGTCTGTTAATTTATCTGTCTGTTAATTTGTCTGTCTGTTAATTTGTCTGTCTGTTAATTTGTCTATGTGTTTGCCATTCTGTCTATAATTATTTGGTTGTTGATGATGTTGGTGGTGGTGGTACTGTATTGGTGGTGGAATAACAACCACAACTACAACCATTACAACAACAACAACAACAACAACAACAACAACAACAACAACAACAACAACAACAGAGGAGCAGTGAGTAGCGGGCTTTTTTTCTCACTATTGTTTTTTTTTTATGACTGTATTGGTGGTACAACAACAACAACAACAACAACAACAACAACAACAACAACAACAACAGAGGAGCAGTGAGTAGCGGGCTTTTTTTTCATTATTGTTTTCTTTTTTTTATTATTGTTTTCTTTTTCATTTTAGTATTGTATTGGTGGTAGAATAATAACAACAACAACAACAACAACAGCAACAAAAACAACAACAACAGAGGAGCAGTGAGTAGCGGGCTTTTTTTCATTATATTGTTTTCTTTTTTTTAAGCCCTTGTTTCCTTTGCTGTAAAAAAAATAAATAAATAAATAAATACAACCCAACACTAGCCCATCATTCTAAACACCTGTCCTTCATCTTTAATTAACTAACCTATCTTCCCATGTCAACAGGTGCATCAATTAATGAGAGGTCAGAAGAGAGGTCAATTTCGAAAGGGGAGGCGTCTTCTTTTCTTTTTTTTTTACCGCAAAGGAGGCAGTTCAAGGGCATAAAAAAAAAGATAATGAAAAAAAAAGCCCGCTTCTTACTGCTCCTGAATAGAGTAGAGAGGAGTGGCCAAAAGGAGAGGTCAATTTCGGGAGGAGAGGTGTCGTGGTAGCCTCCTCCTGAGAGAATCCAAGAGCCGATTTCACAGTGTCTTCGTAACAGCCCGAACCAAACTACAGAATCCCATACAATCGAAAATGGTGAGGTCTTCCATGCCACACTAAATACACAAGACTTCTCCTGTATAGTTTCATCAAATTTGTGAACTTAAATACAAACACTAGACACTATACAAGGAAATTTCGAAGGCTCTGGTATTGGTTTGGGAGCTTACTAACCCTTCATGGGGAACTGTGAACCTGGCCGAGAGTGACGTCAATGCGATTCTTAAGGGACGGGTATCGTGTTTTATATGTACTCCTGGGCACGTTTAGTTCACTCCCGACGCAGCAAAGAGCCGATTTCACAGTCCAACGCAGTGTCTTCGTAACAGCCCGAACCAAACTATAGAATCCCATACAATCGAAAATGGTGAGGTCTTCCATGCCACGCTAAATACACAAGACTTCTCCTGTATAGTTTCATCAAATTTGTGAACTTAAATACAAACACTAGACACTACACAAGGAAATTTCGAAGGCTCTGGTATTGGTGTGGGAGCTTCCTAACCCTTCATGCGGAACTGTGAACCTGGCCGACAGTGACGTCAATGCGATTCTTAAGGGACGGGTATCGTGTTTTATATGTACTACTGGGCACGTTTAGTTCACTCCTGACGCAACAGAGCCGATTTCACAGTCCAACACAGTGTCTTCGTAACAGCCCGAACCAAACAATAGAATCCCATACAATCGAAAATGGTGAGGTCTTCCATGCCACACTAAATACACAAGACTTCTCCTGTATAGTTTCATCAAATTTGTGAACTTAAATACAAACACTAGACACTATACAAGGAAATTTCGAAGGCTCTGGTATTGGTTTGGGAGCTTACTGACCCATCATGGGGAACTGTGAAACTGGCCCCAAGTCGTAGGCAGGAGGAGATAGGGACCGGTGCCAATCTACGTAACTTCCTTTATCTCTCCCCCTTACACAATTAGCAACAAGGGTACCCACACTTATATAACTCTCTATGCCCCTCCCCTTGACGATGCACCATCCTCCTCCTCCTCCTCCTCTCTTCTCTCCTCTCTCATCTTCCTCTTCCTTCCGCATCTTCCTTCCACCTTCCCTTACCCGAGATACTGGAATGAGGGAAGGAAGGAAGGAAGGTAGGGAAAAGGAAAGGAAGGAGGGAATAAGGGAAGAATGGAAGGAAGGAGAGAAGGAGAGAAGGGAAGAAAAGAAAGAAGGGAAGAAAGGAAGGAAGAAAGGAAGGAAGGAAAGAAGGGAAGAATGGAAGGAAGAAAGAAAGAAAGAAAGGAAGGAAGGAAGGAAGGAAGAAGGGAAGAAAGGAAGGAAGAAAGGAAGGAAGGAAGGAAGGGAAGAATGGAAGGAAGGAAGAAGGAAGAAAGGGAAGAAAAGAAGGAAGGAAAAAGGAAGGAAGGAAGGAAGGACATAACCACACACCTGTCTTCCTACACCCTCCACACCTGTCTACCTGTACCCACGTTCCCACACCTGTCAATGTATCCAAACCTATGGAACACACCTGCCAATCACGTGACCAATGGAGATAGATAGATAGATAGATATAGATAGATAGATAGAGAGAGAGAGAGAGAGAGAGAGAGAGAGAGAGAGAGAGAGAGAGAGAGAGACTTGAGATTATTTTATTTATGGTACAATCTAAAAACTGGGTACAGAGAGAGAGAGAGAGAGAGAGAGAGAGAGAGAGAGAGAGAGAGAGAGAGAGAGAGAGAGAGAGAGAGAGAGAGAGAGAGAGGCAGACAGACAAAGAAAGACAGATAAACAAACAGATCTCTCTCTCTCTCTCTCTCTCTCTCTCTCTCTCTCTCTCTCTCTCTCTCTCTCTCTCTCTCTCTCTCACACACACACAACAAACACACAACACACACACACACACACACACACACACACACACACACACACACACACACACACACACACACACACACACACACACACACACACACACACACACACACACACACACACAGAAGGTCCCATACAAATATTCGTACCCCACACCCTGACCTACCCTACAGACTGCCCTTCCCTGACCTGCCCTAACCTTGCTTACCCTCCCCTCCCTTCCTCCGTCGCTCGCTCCCTCCCTCTCCCTATTATGACCTACCCTAACCAAGCCGTTTATATATGGGCTGATGGAGAGGTGGAGGTGGTAGTGGTGGTAGTGGTAGTAGTAGTAGTAGTAGTAGTAGCAATTATTGTTGTAGTAGTGATAGTAGTAGTAGTAGTAGTAGTAGTAGTAGTATAATAGATGATAGGGTGTTATGTATAGATTTAGTGCTAAGTTGTATTAGTGATATGGTTAGGTTAGGTTAGGTTACTTTCTGTAGTAGTAATTATTGTAGTAGTAGTAGTAGTAGTAGTAGTAGTAGTAGTAGTAGTAGTAGTAGTAGTAGTAGTAGTAGTAGTAGTAGTGGTGGTAGTAGTAGTAGTAGTAGTAGTAGTAGTAGTAGTAGTAGTAGTAGTAGTAGTAGTAGTAGTAGTAGTAGTAGTTGTCGTCGCGCCTATGGTATGTCGCGCCTATGAAGGGCAAATGTATGTAGTCGCGCCTATGGTATGTCGCGATGAATGGCAAATGTATGTAGTCGCGCCTTTGGTATGTTGCGCCTATGAAGGCCATATGTATGGAGTGTATGAATGTAGAATATTAGAGATAGAGCGGGGCGCCCTGAGCGAGTTGTCGGGGCGCCCCGGCATGTTGTTTACAGTGCCTAAAAGGCATAGATAAGGAGGGCCTCATGGTTGACCCTAGGGTCAAATGAGGGGCCACAGAGAGGTTCGCCTCGGGCGGGAGGAGAGACGGGAGTGAGACGGCGTCAGGGGAGGGCGGCCGAGTTCCCGTCTCCCACGGCTGACGAGAAAGAGAAGAGCTGCAAAGGCTGTCATTAGACCCTCAATGTCGTGAGTTTAAGAGTGCATTGTTAATGATCTGTTAGGATAAGGTGACAAATTTGGTATACTCGATGTGTCTGTATCAATTATCTGTTATGCTGTGTCGTGTGCTGTATGATTAAGTGAATGTATCGCTTATCCCGCAGGTAAACCGCATTAAAGCGAGTGTGCGACAAGGTCTTGTGTGATTAATCCTGCTCCAGTCGCAATGGCGACTACAGTAGTAGTATAATAGATGATAGGGTGTTATGTATAGATTTAGTGCTAAGTAGTATTAGTGATATGGTTAGGTTAGGTTAGGCTACTTTCTGTAGTAGTAATTATTGTAGTAGTAGTAGTAGTAGTAGTAGTAGTAGTAGTAGTAGTAGTAGTAGTAGTAGAAGTAGTAGTAGTAGTAAAGGTAGAAGAAGTAGGGGATGATGGTAGTGGTAGTAGTAGTACCAGAGGTAGTAGAAGTTGTAGTAGGAATAGTGGTAGTAGTAGTAGTAGTAGTAGTAGTAGTAGTAGTAGCATTATTATTATTATTATTATTATTATTATTATTATTATTATTATTAGTAGTAGTAGTAGTAGTAGTAGTAGTAGTAGTAGTAGTAGTAGTAGTAGTAGTAACAGAAGTAGAAGTGGAGGTCTTTGGTAGTGTTGTTGCTATGTGATGGTGGAGGAGGCAGCAGCAGGCAGCAGCAGCAGCAGTAGAAGCGGTGGCAGCAGACGTTCTTTTCAGCCGCCGTGTTAGCGAGAAGGATTGCTTTCGAGAGGAAGATGGAACTCAAGTTGAACAAAATTTTAATGATAGTAATAATAAAAAAAAAAAATAATTCCTATCATAATATTATCTAAAGAAGACAAACTGTATAATTTAAAGTCTTTGGCCATCGAGAGAGAGAGAGAGAGAGAGAGAGAGAGAGAGAGAGAGAGAGAGAGAGAGTACAAAAACTACAGGAACTTAGACTTTGCGGATCATAGCTGGGGAGGAGGAGGAGGAGGAGGAGGAGGAGGAGGGTGACTAGACACTGGGAAAATCCTATATCCGCGTTGTGATACCTCCTCCTCCTCCTCCTCCTCCTCCTCGTTCGGCCTTAGTGTGAAGAATTGGTAAAATTATGCGACAGGTGTGTCGGCCTCCTCGCCCTCTACAAGGCACAGATACGATGGTATCTGGAGTTCGGTGCCCTGTGCTGGATGTCGAGTGCTGCCACCCACATGCTCGACGCAGTGCAGCGACGAGCACTGCGTCTGGTGGAGGCCAGCGAGCACCTGGAGGAGTCGTCTGCCACCGTGACGTCGCTGGAACACAGCCGTGATGTCTCTGGACTACAGTGGTGTGCCACAAAGCCCAGGTGCAGGGGGTTCCCCACCTCAGCAGATTGAGGCTACCTCCACGCGATGCCCAGAGGTTCACCCGGACTGCACTCTCCAGTGACCAGCTTGTGGAGGTGCCTCCATCACACTCCAGGCAGCACCAGCGCACCTATACAGCCAGGACCACACGCCTGTGGAACATGTTCACGGCAGCCACTCCCCAAGTGGAGAACATGAACACGCAGCAGGTGAAGCTGGCTTCTCACAGGTGGCGTGAGGGACGCCCGAGTGCGCTAGTGGTATAAATGTACAGTGACAAACTGACACTAGTACAAACTGCTTTTACATGTTTGTTTTTACATGTTTGTTTTTTCATTTTTGTATTTTGTATTTGTATGTTTGTACGTGTGTGCAACAGTCGACGATTAAGTTTGTCCCATACACAGCCTCTTCAAATACACCAAAAAAATGTAATTTTGAGCCTCCTTTTTGTACACAAATATTATGTTTAAAGAGAGAGAGAGAGAGAGAGAGAGAGAGAGAGAGAGAGAGAGAGAGAGAGAGAGAGAGAGAGAGAGAGAGAGATTAAAACGATAATAATAGTAATAATAATAACAATAATAATAATAATAATAATAATAATAATAATAATAATAATAATAATAATAATAATAATAATAATAAAAGAAGAAAAATAGAAGAGCAAAACTGAAATATCAATAATAAAGACCATCTCTCTCTCTCTCTCTCTCTCTCTCTCTCTCTCTCTGTTATCTATGTTGTTTTCAAGTCGTGGCTTGATTAGGAATATTTTACCCTTCGACCCCTCCCCCCTTTTCTCTCCCCTACCCCCCTTTTTCTCTCCCTCCTCTCCCTTATATATCTCCCTCCCTCCTCTCATATCTGCCTCCCTCTCACCCCTTTCTCTCCCTCCCCTCCCCCCCAATCCTCCTCTTCTCTCCCTCCCTCCTCCTCTCCTCTTCCTCTCTCTCCATAACCTCTCTCTCTCTCTCTCCTCCTCCTCCTTATCATCATCATCATCATTTTTTCACTTATTCATGTTTTTTTTTTT
>NC_066527.1:20491409-20501409 GCF_024679095.1 Eriocheir sinensis | reverse complement strand
TGACGTCAAGCTTGCCAGAAATAGAACAGCACTGTCAGGTACGTCTTGCCAGCACACACACACACACACACACACACACACACACACGGGGAAATATGATGGTCTTGGATTCTTCTTTACGCACACAAACAGATGGAAATACACACACACATACACACACACGGGGAAATATGGTAGTCTTGGATTCTTCTTTGCACACACAAACAGATGGAAACACACACACACACACACACACACACACACACACACACACACACACACACACACACAAACACACACGGGAAAATATGGTAGTCTTGGATTCTTAAGAGACACAAACATATACACTCAGACAGAAACACACACACACACACACACACACACACAAACACACACACAAACACACACGGGAAAATATGGTAGTCTTGGATTCTTAAGAGACACATAAACATACACTCAGACAGAAACACACACACACACACACACACACAAACACACAAGGAAAAATATGGTATAGTCTTGGATTCTTAAGAGACACATAAACGCACACACACACACACACACACACACACACACACACACACACACACACACGCCAAGGCCACGTGGGCTCACTAACCTTCGTGCAATCACCCAGGAATCTAACACAAGCTCATCGGATTCGACTTGACAAACCTGATCCTGCGAGCTGTATTTTTTTTTTTTTTATGGATTGATGAGGTTTTTTTTTCCCCTTTCATTTTCATTTTTAGTTCAGTTTGTTTTTTTCTGTTATTTTCGTGCACTGTTTTATTTTGTGGTTTACTGTTTTCATTTATTTTTTTATCGCCTTTATCTCATTTGCCATCATCTTTTATCATCTTTTTCTTCGTCATTTTAAACCTTCTGCACAAACTTCGCTTCATGTTGTGTGTGTGTGTGTGTGTGTGTGTGTGTGTGTGTGTGTGTGTGTGTGTGTGTGTTTCTGTCTGAGTGTATATGTTTATGTGTCTCTTAAGAATCCAAGACTATACCATATTTTCCCGTGTGTGTGTGTGTGTGTGTGTGTGTGTGTGTGTGTAAAGAATCCAAGACTACCAAATATTCCCTTAATCAACATTTTTTTTTCCTTTCGTTCTTCTTCTGTTTTCTGGCGCCTCTACCATCTCTTCCCTTCCTTGGGCCATCGCGCAGTCAACAAGTAGCCCTTTCCTTCCTCTCCTTCCTTCACAACTTTGGGTCCTGCACTCGGCCTTGAAAACTTAAGAGTGATTCGTGTGACCCTTTCAACTTTTCCTCTTTCGTTATTCATAATCGATATTTTTTTTTTAATTTATACTTTAGTTTCTAGCATAGATTATCACGACTCCCAAAAGACAAAGAAAATGCAATGGAGGTTAATGAAGACGCTTACGGGGAAAAGGAATTACTGTCGATCTTCCTTAAATCTGTACTTAAGTTTTCCTAATCCGCTTGTCAACTTTACGAAATAGTCATCCTTTTTTATCCTACAATCTCCCTGCATTTCATTTTGGGAAGAGGATATGCTGGGAACGTTTGATGTGGGAGTGAGGATAAAAAAAGAAAACGTTGGATATCCATTTTGGGAAGAGGATATGCTGGGAACGTTGGATATGTGAGTGAGGATAAAAAAAATAAACGTTGGATATCCATTTTGGGAAGAGGATATGCTGGGAACGTTGGATATGTGAGTGAGGATAAAAAAAATAAACGTTGGATATCCATTTTGGGAAGAGGATATGCTGGGAACGTTTGATATGGGAGTGAGGATAAAAAAAATAAACGTTGGATATCCATTTTGGGAAGAGGATATGCTGGGAACGCTTGAAGTGGGAGTGCGGATAAAAAAAAACCTTGGATATCCATTTTGGGAAGAGGATATGTTAGGAACGTTTGATATGGGAGTGCGGATAAAAAAAAACCGTTGGGTATCCATTTTGGGAAGAGGATATGCTAGGAACGTTTGATATGGGAGTGAGGATAAAAAAAAAACGTTGGATATCCATTTTGGGAAGAGGATATTTTAGGAACGTTTGATGTGGGAGTGAGGATAAAAAAAAAATAAATAAATATATAAAAAACGTGGCATACAAGGAGACCATGCAAGAGTGTCAGCCAGTCAATTAGTCAGTCAGTCGGTCAGCCAGTCAGTCAGTCGGTCAGCCAGTCAGTCAGTCGGTCAGCCAGTCAGTTATCCAGGTAGTCAGTCAGTCAGCCAGTCAGTCAATCAGTCGGTCAGCCAGTCAGTCAGTCGGTCAGGTAGTCAGTTAGCCAGTTAGTCAGTCAGTCAGTCAGTCAGTCAGTCGGTCAGGTAGTCAGTTAGCCAGTTAGTCAGTCAGTCAGCCAGTCAGTCAATCAGTCAGTCAGCCAGTCAGTCAGTCGGTCAGGTAGTCAGTTATCCAGGTAGTCAGTCAGTCAGTCAGTTAGTCAGTTAGCCAGTCAGTCATCCAATCAGTCAATCAGTCGGTCAGCCAGTCAGTCAGTCGATCAGGTAGTCAGTTATCCAGTTAGTCAGTCAGTCAGCCAGTCAGTCAATCAGTCGGTCAGTCAGTCAGTCGATCAGGTAGTCAGTTAGCCAGTTAGTCAGTCAGTCAGCCAGTCAGTCAATCAGTCGGTCAGCCAGTCAGGTAAACACTTAGCCTGTTAGTCAGTCAATCAGTCGGTCAGTCAGTCAACCAGTGTCAGAAGGTTACCCACATGCTGCCCAAATCTTCAAGTTAGGGAGGGAGGGAGGGGAGGGAAGGAACAGGAAAGGAAGGGAGAGAAGGAAAGAAAAGAGGAAGGGAGAGAAGGGAAGAAAAGAGGAAGGGAGAGAGAGAGACAAGAGTACCGGGGAGCAGGATGGACCAATCAAGTCATATAGGAGAGAAAACAGTAAAGGATGGAAGGAATGGAAGAGGAGGAGGATGGAAGGAAAAGGAGAGAAAACAGTAAAGGATGGAAGGAATGGAAGAGGAGGAGGATGGAAGGAAAAGGAGAGAAAACAGTAAAGGATGGAAGGAATGGAAGAGGAGGAGGATGGAAGGAAAAGGAGAGAAAACAGTAAAGGATGGAAGGAATGGAAGAGGAGGAGGATGGAAGGAAAAGGAGGAGGAGGAGGAGGAAGGGAGGGAAGGATGCACTAGGGGGACGAAATAAGGGAGAAAAAGTGTGTGTATTCCTCTACCACGGCAGCCACTATAAAAAAAATTCGCCTGCGCCACAATGGGCCGGGGTCGTTCAAGAGGCCGCTCAAGAAAACACACACCCGGCGGTACAGGCAGATACTTAAAATAAATAAATAAATAAATAAATAAATAAAAAATCCTACGAGGTGTATTTTTTGTTTTTGTTTTAAGAATGATGAGGTTAATTTTTCCTTTTATTTTCATTTTTTAGTTTCATTGGTTTTCTGTTATTTTAATGCATTGTTGTTGTTGTTGTTTTTATTTATTACCAAGCTTTTTTTCGTCTATACCTTTACTCCTATCACTACCGTCAATCTTTCCTGCATCTAAAAAAAAAAAAATAAATAAAAAATAAAAAAAAAAACGTTCGGGCAAAGTGTACGGAAGTCGGAGCTCAGACCTAAGTGAATAAGTGTATCATTCCTCCATATTTTACATTCTTCACTCAAGGGGTTTTTTTTCTTCATATTTTCTCACTTTTCTCATTCTATGTATTTGTGGTTTTCTATTTTCCTTAACTTGACGTCATAGCTATATATTTTTTTTTATCCTGTAACCTCCTTCGAGTCCTACTTATTAGCATTTCTGTGACCTTTTTTCCACCCCTTTTGGTCATCCACTTACTAACACGTTACCACAACCGCCACCACTCTAGCATCCGCTCTTGCAACACACACACACACACACACACACACACACACACACACACACACACACACACACACACACACACACACACACACACACACACGTCTCCGTTTGCATATTCTTCAACCGCTGCTTCTTCTTCTTCTCCGTCTCTGCTTCTTTTCCATCGCTGCTTCATTTTCTGTCGTTGCTTCTTCTTGTTACGACGCTTCTTCTTCCTCCGTCAAGTCACCCACACACCCACACACCCACACACACACACACACACACACACGTCTCCGTTTGCATATTCTTCAACCGCTGCTTCTTCTTTGTTTTCCGTCTCTGCTTCTTTTCCATCGCTGCTTCATTTTCTGTCGTTGCTTCTTCTTGTTATGACGCTTCTTCTTCTTCCTCCGTCAAGTCACACACACACACACACACACACGCCTCCGTTTGCATATTCTTCAACCGCTGCTTCTTCTTTTCCGTCTCTGCTTCTTTTCCATCGCTGCTTCATTTTCTGTCGTTGCTTCTTCTTGTTATGACGCTTCTTCTTCTTCCTCCGTCAAGTCACCCACACACCCACACACACACACACACACACACACACACACACGTCTCCGTTTGCATATTCTTCAACCGCTGCTTCTTTTTCTTTTCCGTCTCTGCTTCTTTTCCATCGCTGTTTCATTTTCTGTCGTTGCTTCTTCTTGTTATGACGCTTCTTCTTCTTCCTCCGTCAAGTCACACCCACCCACACACACACACACATCAACACACCCACACACCCACACACCCTCCCCCGAAACACAATCTCCTCTTTCAACATATCCTGACTCGGTATCTGGCTCAGTCGTATCCTCAACGTTCTCTTGTTTTCCTTTAATTAATGCATAATCACTGACGTTCTTTCTCGTTTTCACAATATCCTTCAGTCTTTTCCTTGCTCTTACATAGCCTAAGTCAGAACGCCGTCACTTACTCTATCCTCAGTCCACTTAGATCATCCACTCTTTTTTGTGTGTGTATTAAAAGTCTTGTTCATTCTGTCCTTTCTCTCTTTTTTTTTTACAATATCCTCCAGTGTTTTCCTTGTTCTTGTATACACCCAGAAGTCAGAACGCCGAACTCTCTTTCCTCAGTCCACTTAGATCACCGACTTTTTTTTGTGGGTATTAAAAGTCTTGTTCATTCCGTCCTTTCTCGTTTTCACAATATCCTTCTGTCTTTTCCTTGTTCTTGTATATACCCAGAAGTCAGAACGCCTTCCCCTACTCTCTTTCCTCAGTCCACTTAGATCAACTTTTTTTGTGTGGGTATTAAGAGTAAGTTCATTCCGTCCTTTCTCGTTTTCAAAATATCCTTCTGTCTTTTCCTTTTTCTTGTATACACCCAGAAGTCAGAACGCCTTCCCCTACTCTTCCCTCTAACAACATATCCCCGGCATCTCTACACTCTCTCATGTTATCTCTCTCCTCCTAAATATATTCACAGCATCTTTACACTTTCTCTTCTTGTTATCTTCCCAGTAACTCTCAGGCTGAATACCCACATCTGCAACATCTCTACACATCTGTAACATCTCTACACATTTGCAACATCTGTACACTCCCTCTCATTATCTCCCTCGTAACTTCCGGGCTCAAGGGCCATATTTTTAAACATTTCTGCGCCCAATAACACGTAATTTACTAGTCTTTCGTGGGAGTTTAGGGCATTTCCAGGGGTACTTTTATGACCCTGGTGGTAATCTGAGCCTTCTTCTGTACCGTGAACCATCTATGGGCCATATTTTTAAAAATTTCTGCGCCCAAGAACACGTAATTTACTAGTCTTTCGTGGGAGTCTTAGGGATTTCCAGGGGTACTTTTGTGACCCTGGTGGTAGTCTGAGCCTTCTTCTGTACCGTGAACCATCTATGGGCCATATTTTTAAACATTTCTGCGCCCAAGAACACGTAATTTACTAGTCTTTCGTGGGAGTTTAGGGCATTTCCAGGGATACTTTTGTGACCCTGGTGGTAGTCTGAGCCTTCTTCTGTACCGTGAACCATCTATGAGCCATATTTTTAAACATTTCTGCTCCCAAGAACACGTAATTTACTAGTCTTTCTTGGGAGTCTAGGGCATTTCCAGGGATACTTTTGTGACCCTGGTGGTAGTCAAACATTTCTGCGCCCAAGAACACGTAATTTACTAGTCTTTCGTGGGAGTTTAGGGCATTTCCAGGGGTACTTTTATGACCCTGGTGGTAGTCTGAGCCTTCTTCTGTACCGTGAACCTAAAAGAACACTCATTAGAACTCGATTAACCTCCTTTTTGACCTTTGGAAATAGTTGGTGTGAGGGGCGGGAGCATCTGACAATACCAAGGCGAATATTTTATGAGGGTGACGAATTTTTAGTCCTTGCCGAGTGATCCAAGGCTATCTACATGCTGTTCTAACCACGGGCGATTCAAGACACTTCCCAGACCGAATTAATTTGAAATACTTGGTGTGAGGGGCGGGAGCATTTGACCATACCAACCTTAGGAGTCAGTATTATAAGACACCTTGGCTTTTCACAACAGTTGTTTCTAAAGGTCAAAGACGGGGTCAATCGGGTTCTAATGAGTGTTTCTTCAGGTTCATGGTACAGAGGAAGGGTCAGACTACCACCAGGGTCATAAAACTACTGCTGGAAATGCCCACAACTCCTACGAAAGCCTTCTCAAATATGTGTGTTTTTAGGTTCACGGTACAGAAGAAGGGTCAAACTACCACCAGGGTCATAAAACTACTGCTGGTAATGCCCACAACTCCTACGAAAGCCTTCTCAAATATGTGTGTTTTTAGGTTCACGGTACAGAGGAAGGGTCAGACTACCACCAGGGTCATAAAACTACTGCTGGAAATGCCCACAACTCCTACGAAAGCCTATGTGTGTTTTGACAACGAAATATCTTGTAATACGACCCTATAAAAAAGACATCTGCGGTCTCCCTCCCTCCCTCGCGTTCCTCAGTCAGGCCAAATCACACACCCAAATCACACACCCAAATCACACACCCAAATCACACACCCAAATCTCGTGTTATGTGTTCCCGAGCATATTCAACTTCCTTTTTTTTTTCTTTTACAACAAGAGGAGACAGCTCAAGGGCACAAAAAAGGGAAACAATAATGAAAAGAAAAAGCCCGCTACTCGCTGCTCCTATAAAAGAATCAAAAGAGGTGGCCGGCTGAGCATCTCTCTCGCCTCGCTTCATTCATTAACCTGGGGCCAAATTGCACCTCCCGCAGATGTTCAGTAGCACGCGTTAGCAACTGTATTATACCTCTCCGGCATCTTTTTTTTTTTTTGTTTTTTTTTTTTACTCCTCGCCCTGATCTTCTTTTTTTTTCTTCATTTCTTCTGTTCGTTTCATTCCTGTAACTACGCCCAGTCCACCTTGTATTCACTTCACTTCTTAACCCGGTAGCTGCGGGGGTCATGTTTCTTAGGTTAGGTTAGGTTAGGTTAGGTTAGGTTAAGTTAGGTTAGGTTAGGTTAGGTTAGGTTAGGTTAGGTTAGGTTAAGTTAGGTTAAGTTAGGTTAGGTTAGGTTAGGTTAGGTTAGGTTAGGTTAGGTTAGGTTAGGTTTAAGGCCCCTCTAAGTAAAATAATGTGAAAGAATCATCACTCACGCAAACCGTTTCATAATATATATCAACGCATGTGTGATCAGTTTATGCATCATCTATTTTGGGAGGTTTATATCATGGCAGAAATTTGGCCCGTCGCTGGTACACGGTAAAGCCACAAATTTGGCCCGTCGCTGCTACCGGGTTAATCACTTTCGCTTTTGTTGAATTCTAATGTAACTTTTTCTGTACTATATGTCTTCAGTACTTTCCCTCTTTACTATAGTTTATTTTTTCACTAATTATATATTTTTCTTTATCTTAAAACCAAAAAACCAAAACTTCTTAATCACTTCCGCTTTTGTTGAATTCTAATGTAACTTTTTCTGTACTATATGTCTTCATTACTTTCCTTTTTTACTATAGTTTATTTTTTCACTAATTATATATTTTTCTTTATCTTAATATGGCCAAAACTTCTTAATCACTTTCGTCTATGTTGAATTCTAATGTAACTTTTTTTCTGTACTATATGTCTTCTGTACTTTCCCTCTTTACTATAGTTTATTTTTTCACTAATTATATCTTTTTCTTTATCTTAATATGGCCAAAACTTCTTAATCACTTTCGCTTTTATTGAATTCTAATGTAACTTTTTCTGTACTATATGTCTTCAGTACTTTCCTTCTTTACTATAGTTTATTTTTTCACTAATTATATCTTTTTCTTTATCTTAATATGGCCAAAACTTCTTAATCACTTTCGCTTTTGTTGAATTCTAATGTAACTTTTTCTGTACTATATGTCTTCAGTACTTTCCTTCTTTACTATAGTTTATTTTTTTTCACTAATTATATCTTTTTCTTTATCTTAATATGGCCGAAACTTCTTAATCACTTTCGTCTATGTTGAATTCTAATGTAACTTTTTGTACGCTTCACTCACCCGCCCATTCCACCTAACATTTTTCATTCATTCCTTCATCTTGCTGTCAATATTTCTCCGTGCCAGTGTGTTCAGTCTTTCACCCATATCCTTGCCTTCCTTGACCTTGACCTTGCAGTGTCTAGTCTACCCTAATCTAACCTGACAACCCATTTTTTTTTTTAACCTTTTTCTCATTCATTCCTTCATCTTGCTGTCAATATTTCTCCGTGCCAGTGTGTACAGTCTTTCACCCATATCCTTGCCTTCCTTGACCTCCTCCTTGCAGTGTCTAGTCCACCCTAATCTAACCTGACGTAATGTATTCAAGAGCGGACGCCACATGCCAGTATAGAGGGGAAATATATATATGCAACCCCGGGAAAGCCTCTACGCAGCTGCCCTTCCCATTCTAAGATCCATATTAAACTCTTGGAAAATATTACCAAGTCAGACATTCCTCTCTTTTAGTTAATTTCCACAACATATGCTAACCTCTTATCCCTTGTGTCTATGTTTAAACCTCTCTTAAGTTGATATGTTGTTAGTGCAAATAGGATTGAATGTGTTAAAAGGAGGTTAGGTGGATAGATGGATAAGGAGGGATAGATAGGTAGGCTGACTGACTGACTGACTGACTGAAAGGCTGACTGGCTAAATGAATGACTGGCTGAATGAATGAATGAATGAATGAAGGAAGGAAGGAATAACTGATTGACTGACTGGTTAACTGACTGACTGACTGGCTAAATGAATGACTGGCTGAATGAATGAATGAAGGAAGGAAGGAAGGAATAACTGATTGACTGACTGGTTGACTGACTGACTGACTAAAAGGTTGACTGACTAAATGAATGACTGGCTGAATGAATGAATGAATGAATGAATGACTGGTTGACTGACTATTTAACTAACAGATAGATTCACGGGCTAATTGACTGACTAACTGACTGACTGAATAACTGACTGACTGGCTGACTGACTGATTGACTGACTAACTGACTATCTGACTGACTGACTAACTGGCAAACTGACTACCTGACTGACTGACTAACTGGCTAACTGACTGACTGACTGACTGGCTGACACACTCTTGCATGCAGTCTCCTTGTATGCCACGTTTTTATTTTTATTTTTGTATCCTCACTCCCACCTCAAACGTTCCTAGCATATCCTCTCTCCTCCGCGACCACAGATATTCCTCAGATATTTCCTCGGCCACACTCACGACCATTCTTACTCATGCTTTCGTTTTGACCTCTGCCACGCCTCTCCATTTCGGGTCCTTTGTTGTTTCTTCTCCTTGTTTTTTTACGTGTTTTATTTTCCTTTCTTTGTCCTTTCCTTCTCGTTTATTTTTTCGTGTTTTTTTTGTTACTTCTTCTATATCTTTTCATTTCGGGTTCTTTGTTTTTCTCCTTAATTTTCCTTTTTTTCTTTTTACATGTTTGATTTTATTTTATTTCTCCTTTCTTTCTCGTTTTTTTTTCGTTTTTCTTTCTTTTCTTCTTCTATATCTTTTCATTTCGGGTTCTTTGTTTCCTTTGTTTCCTTCTCTTTCCTTTTCCTCGTTCTTTTATATTTTCCGTTTTTTTTTTGTCTTCCTTTTCTTCTTCCGCATCTCTTCATTCTGTGCTTCTTTTTTTCCTTCTTCTTTCTTTTTCTTCTTTTTCTTTTCTTCTTTTTTCCTTTTTCTCT
>NC_066527.1:20458909-20486409 GCF_024679095.1 Eriocheir sinensis | reverse complement strand
CCCACCACCACCTCCACCACCACCACCACCACCTCCACCACCACCACCACCTCCGCCACACCCACACGTTCATTCGTTCGTCGTCCCTTCCTTTCTCCTTTCTCTTCCTCCCTTTCTTCTGTTCTTCTTCGCCCACTCCTTCCTCTTTCTCCACTTTCCATCAATGTTCTTATGTTCTTATGTTCTCTCAAATTCCTTCAATAGCTTTCTTTTTTCCTCCTTTCCTTTCCTTTTCTGCTTTCTTTCTCCAACTTTCATTCTTGTTGTTGTTTTTTTTTCATTCTCTCTCTCTCTCTCTCTCTCTCTCTCTCTCTCTCTCTCTCACCTTCATCCTCAAAATTGTTCCTCCATTCTCTCCCTTTCTCTTCCTCCTCACATTCCTCCTTCATAGGTCACGGCTCCCCCTCTTCTCCTCCTCCTCCTCCTCCTCCTCCTCCTTCTCCTCTTCCTCCTCCTCCTCCTCCTTCTCTTATTAATGTTGCAGTCGCTCCTCTTCCTCTTACTCCTCTTCATTCTCAGTTTTCGTAGGTCAAACACACACACACACACACACACACCACTCACTCATTCACTCTTTAGCAAATTTAGGTCAACATGTGAGGACGACGAGGAGGAGGAAGAGGAGGAGGGGAGCAGAAGGATGGAAGGGCACGGAGTGAGTGGGTCAGGTCACACACACACACACACACACACACACACACAGACACGTAATTTTTTCTACGATGATTCATGGTTAGAAAATGACAACTGGGATGATGATGATGACGATGATCATAAAGACGAGGAGGAGGAGGAGGAGGAGGAGGAGAATAGGAGATAAATTGAGGAAGTCAAGGATAACGATAATAATAATAATGATGATGATGATGATGATGATGATGATGATGATGAAATAAAATGACGCAAGAGATGATGAAAGAAAATCAGGAAAAAATAAATAGGAAAAGCCGAGAAAACGAGGAGAGAGAGAGAGAGAGAGAGAGAGAGAGAGAGAGAGAGAGAGAGAGAGAGAGAGAGTGTTGGCATGAGAAGGCTGAGTACCTGACACATTGTAGGGGGGGGAGGGGGAAGAGGAAGGTGAGAGGGAGAGAGAGAGAGGGAGAGAGAGGGGGGGTGGACATGGAGGGGGGTGGAGGAATGGAAGGAAGGTGACTCATGGAGGAGGAGGAGGAGGAGGAAGTCAAGGAGGGAAGGTGAGAGAGAGAGAGAGAGAGAGAGAGAGAGAGAGAGAGAGAGAGAGAGAGAGAGAGAGAGAGAGAGAGAGAGAGAAAAAAAAATATCGATCTCCCGAGGGAATTCTTGAGGGAAAGGTGAGAGAGAGGAAGAAGTGAATGAATGGAGACGAGAAAGTGAGTGAATGAGAGGGAGGGAGAGAAAGAAAAGAGAGAGAATGAAAGAAGTGAATGAGTGAATAAGTGAGTGAGTGACCGAAGGGAGAGGAGGGAGGGAGAGAAGGGAGGAGAGAGGGAGGGAGAGAAGGGAGGGAGAGAGGGAGGGAGAGACGTCATTCCAAGCACGAATCAACATCTGGGAATCTAAATCTGAGAGAGAGAGAGAGAGAGAGAGAGAGAGAGAGAGAGAGAGAGAGAGAGAGAGAGAGAGGATTGAAAGGATTGAATAACATGATGCAGGATTGTGGGGGAGAGAGGGAGGGGGCGGGGGTGGAGGAGGGGGGAGAGGTTAGTTCCTAGCATCGTTTACTGAGAGGGATGGAAGGATGGAGGGAAGGGGGGGGAGGGGGAGGGAATCATGAGTCAGAGGAGGAGGAGGAGGAGGATCATGGGAGGGGCAAAGGTGGTGACCGCTCCATGACACACACACACACACACACACACACACCGGCAATGGCTTGGTATTTCCAGGTTACCCAATGTTGCTCCGCCCACCACCATCACCACCCTCGTGTGTGTGTGTCCTGCCCTCCCTCCCGCCCACGACCTCGCTGATTAGAGAGAGAGAGAGAGAGAGAGAGAGAGGGGCGGGCCGTGCGTCGTACGCCCGCCACACACACCCGCGCCGCCTCCTCACTCCCCCACATGTGTCCGCGCCACACACTCGGGCTCAGTAAACAAGCCGCCGTGTTGAGCTACGTAGCCACGGCACCGACGCTCCGGCTCGCCCCCAACAGTGCCTCAGTGCCACGCCTCCCACGGCCCAGCAAGCTCTGCCGCGCAGTGCCACCACAGCCCCCGCCCCCCACCCGCCCACCCACCTGACGGTCTGCACCCAGCCCGCGCCGGCCTGCGCACCACCCTCGCCCATACATATACATACACACACACGCATACATAGAGGCACACGCTCGGCACTGGTAGCCTAGTGATGGTGGCGGCGGTGCCAGTCAATGAATGTTGCTTAGTGACACCGGAGGCGGCTGCGGCGGCGGCGGCGTCGTGCGCGTAAACAGTGTTGGCGGCCCAGTCTTGGTGCGGCGCGCGAGGTGACAGGCCGCGCGGTGCGCCGGGCAGGTGATGGTCTCCCGCGCGAAGGCACCAGGTGGCACCATGGCACTGCACTGCTCGCAGGCCAAACTATGGGTCAAGACGCACTACGAGCGCCACCCCGAGGGCGTGGTGGCCAAGGCCGTCATGTACAAGCACTACGAGGACTACTGCCGCGAGCAGGGGCGCAACATTATGGAGACGAGCATCTTCGGCCGCGTGGTCAAGTCCGTGTTCCCCGACGTGACCATCCGGCGCCTGGGCGGCCGCGACAACCTCAAGTACTACTACTGCGGCATCCAGGCCAAGGAGAGCTCGCCCCACGCCGGCGACAACGCCACCACCACGCGGCCCAAGCGGCGCCTCAGGAAGCGCGAGCTGCCCACGGACAAGGCTGACGTGCACCGCTGCCTGCTGTGGCTCTACAAAAACTACCACGTCGTGCCCGACGCCTCCGTGCCTAAGGCCGAGGTCTACGACCGCTACGTGAGTGAGTGCGTGGCGGGCGTCGGCGACCCGCTCTCGACGCAGCACTTCGCCATGGTGCTGAGCCACGCCTTCCCGCACGCGGCGGGCCGCAGGCTCGGCCCGCGCGCCAACCAGCACAAGTTTTACTTCGGCATCCAGGAGCGCGCGGCGCCGCTGCCTTTGGACACGGCGCCCGGCGACCTGCAGGGCGCCGTGGAGCTTATGTTCAGCAACGGCAAGCTGTGCTACCGCGAGGAGCTGCACCCCGACGACGACGACGAAGACGACGACGACGACGACGACGACGATCTCGGCTGTCGGAGCCCCGTGTCTGATACCTCCGATGGCTCGCGGGACGCCCACACGCCGCTCTCCGGGCCGCACGCGCCCCAGCGGTACCTGATGCAGCCCTACATCAAGGAGGAGCCCGTCGACTACAGCCTCCAGCACCTCAAGCTGAAGGACGAGCCGCTGGAGGAGGACGAGTACTCGGTGAAGGAGGAGCCGCTGGACCTGCACGTGCCGCGCGACGACCCCAGCATGGAGCTGTCCTACATGTCCGAGGCGTCCCCACGGGCCCCGGCCATGGGCGCCTCCCACCCCGCCTCCCACGACCAGAAGGCCAAGCGCATCTACAAGCCTCGCTTCCGCTTCATCGAGACCGGCTGGTCGAACAGCTGCGAGGAGGAGCACTACTCCGACAACAGCGCGCAAAATGCGTTAGAGTCCCAGCTGCGGGAGTGGCTAGCGCAGGCGCTGCAGGAGCACTCCGCCATGTGCGTCAACAGGGACCAGCTGTACGCCCACTACAAGCAGGACTGCGACTTGATGGGCGTGACGGCGCTGCCGCTCACCTACTTCGACGAGACGGTGATGAAGGTGTTCCGCGGCGTGGTGACCATGATCCACCCCTCTGAGAAGACCTTCTACCGCGGCGTGCGCGTGGCGCCGCTCTCCCCCCTCGACGGCCAGCTGGAGGAGCTGCTGGACGGCCGCCCGCTGCCCCCCGCGCAAGGCCTCCTGGTCGCCGAGCAGTCGCCGCCGCTCGCCATGGCGGCGCGCGTCTCGCCGCTGCTGGAGGACGAGCGGGTCGAGGCGCCCTACGAGCACTACGGGGAAGGCGAGGTGGGCGGCGCGCGCGGCGGGCCGCGGGAGGGGCTGCGGGACGGCAAGTACTACCTCAGCATGTGGCTCACCGACAACTTCGAGTCTGTGCCGGACTCGTGCGTGCTGAAGGCGGACGCGTACCACCACTACGAGATGTACGCGCGCTCCATCAAGCAGACGCCCTTCGAGATGAACGTGTTCGGCAAGATCGTGCGGCAGGTGTTCCCTAAGGTGAGCATCCGGCGGCTGGGCGGGCGCGTCAAGCCGCAGTACCACTACTGCGGTATCGCCGTCAAGCCCAGCAGCCACCTGTACCAGTTCATGGCCGGCAAGGACCCCGCGCAGCGCTCCCGCAAGAAGGAGATCGCCACGGACAACAAGAGCGCCGAGGTGGTGATCGAGTGGCTGCGCTCCCAGTACGAGGCGGGCTCCGGCCACGTCATCATGAAGAGCGCCGTCTTCAGCGCCTACTGCGCCTATTGCAAGGCGGTGGGTGAGAGTCCCGTCACGCTCAACTACTTCGGCAAGCTGGTGAAGCACTGCTTCCCCAACGTGGAGGTGCGCAAGTGTGGCGGCCGCTCCGAGCCCACCTGGTACTACTTCGGCCTGGTGCCCCTGGGCCCCCACGACGGCATGCAGCCCCACATGATGCCCCGCGAGGCCCCGGGCCACACATCCAGCCCCATCCCCATCTGCATGGGCGGCGGGGCGGGGGGGCTGCTGGCCCAGCACGCGCCAGGCCTGGCGCCCCACCACCCCTACTCCAGCTCCCCCGGCGGCTCCCCCCTGATGGAGGGCCACGACGACCCCCGCCGCCGCCTCCTGGCCCGCTCCCCCTACGAGCACGGGGACGTGCCCCCCGACACTCTGTACTCTCGCTCTCCCGGAGACTCGTCGGCGCAGTACTGCCGCTCTCCCCGGGAGGTGCTGCTGCTGGGCTGCGACAGTCCCCGCGGCCTCTGCCACTCCCCGGCGGACACGGGTCTCGCCTTCCCCCCCAGTCCCATGGAGGCGGTCTCCCCGGGGGGCCTCATCAGACCGCGGCCCCCACGGGCGGGGGGCGGCGGGGGCCAGGTGGTGCCCCGCTACCCCCACCCGCACCTGCCCTACACGCCGCAAGGTGACCCGGCGGTGGCGGCGGCGGGGCTGCTGCCGGGCGGGGACCTGCAGGCACACAAGCGGCACAAAGCCTTCCCCGAGCACTGCGGCGCCGCGGAGATCCACCTCGAGTGACGCCGTGGCAGCAGCGTGGAGGTGAGTGGCACACACACACACACACACACACACACACACACACACACACAGAAAACGGGAGTTTTGTAGGATACACTCACTGACACACACACACACACACACACACACACACACACACGTGTGTTGGCATAGTTGCTCCTCGCCGTGTGGCTGGTGACTAACGCGACTGTCTCTGTGTTGCAGGTTCGACTGTGATATAGTGAAGCAGCAGCAGCAGCAGCAGCAGCAGCAGCAGCAGCAGGAGTGTTCCTTCGTGCCTACTCGAATGTTACTGTGCCTAAAGAGACGGAAGATATAATAATAATAGTAGTAATAATAGTATCACTAATAATCACGTGCAGTGCTGAGGATCCTTTGGAAAACAGGACAATAGTCAAACTTAGTGAAATCTTCCTAAATACTCTTAATTTATTGTTTTCGTTACAACGGTGCTCTAGACGCGGCGTCGGGGAGGGGGGGGGGGGCGGCCACAGACACTCAGACACACGAGGACGGACAGAAGCAGTGCAGTGCCCCTCGCTCCCTCCCCCCGGCGTGCGTGCGTCACGAAGTGGAAGACGAATTTTTGTTGCATTAGGTTACGTTACTTTTTGTATCCATACTCTCTCTCTCTCTCTCTCTCTCTCTCTCTCTCTCTCTGATAGCAACACCCACAAGAAATGGGGAAAAGGAAAAAGTAGACAAAAAAAGAAAGCCAGAGGAGAGAGAGAGAGAGAGAGAGAGAGAGAGAGAGAGAGAGAGAGAGAGAGAGAGAGAGAGAGAGAGAATTACTGGTGTGCGGAGAGGTACCCGGTGACCCAGTGACATAGTGGTTCGCTGCGTCACTGACCCAGTAAGGGAGTGCCACACGCAAACACCCGACAGTGCCACTCGCAAACCCCGTCTGACAGTGCCCAGTGCCCAAAGACAGCGCCCCCAGTCCCCCCCCTCCGGTACCTCAGAAAGTCCCCGATTACGTCCCACAATAATGCAAGCCCAGCGAGTGAGTACCCTTCTCAAAAAAGCATAACCAGGGCACTCAATCAGACAGTTCCAGTGCCCAAGGACAGTGCCACTAGTCCCCCAGCACCACCAGTACCACAAGCCAGTACCCAGTATCCCCGGACAACTGCTCCAGTAATCCCCAGTACCCGCCAGTGCCACGGTACCAAAAGAAACTGATGGGCAGTGTCCCTGTGAGTCCCCAGTGTCGTGCTTCACCCCCCCCCAGTACCGGCCAGTGCCCCAGCTAACAAGGACCGTACCCACGTGAGTCCCCAGCACTTGAAAAATGTCAGACACGTACCCCGGTATCTTATGTGAAACCTCAGAACCACCCCCAGTACCCCCAAGACAGTGCCAAAGACAGGCCCCAGAAAGTACCCCAATCAGTACCCACCCCAGGACAGTACCCACCCCCCAGTGCCTACTCTAAGCGCCCAGAACTTTCCAGAGAGTAAACTAGTGCCTCCCCCAGACCCAGATCCCCCCCCCACCCACCGTCAGACAGTGTCCCCCAGTCCCCCAGGGCAGTACACCAGGACGGAGGATGTATAAGTGATGTAAATGGCATAATACTTACCCTGGGAAAGTGCCAGCAGCCAGTCCTTCTTGCATCTATTGTGGACCTGAGAGAGAGAGAGAGAGAGGCTGTTATGTGACGTGGAGGAGGAGGAGGAGTTGGAGAGAGAGAAGAGAGGAGGAGGAGGAGGAGGAGGAGGAGGAAAAAAAAACAGAACTGTGATATTGTAAAAAAATGGACAGATTCTTGTGTGTGTGTGTGTGTGTATGTGTGTGTGTGTGTGTGTGTGTACGTTAATTTATGTACTGTTGTTGTTGCTGTGTACACATGTTTGTTTATGTATACACGAGAGAGGGGGGGGCGTGTGGGGAGGGGGGTTAAGGGGGGGAGGTGATGGTGGTGGTGCCCCTTCCCCCTCCTCCCCCTCCCTCTTACCTCCCTCCAATGCCTCAGGTGCCCCCTCCCCCCCCATCCCAGTGAGTGAAGGGACCACGGTGCTGTGTGTGTGTGTGTGTGTGTGTGTGTGTGTACGGAGGGAGGGGAACGTTCTACCTTATTCACTCATCCTTCCTCTCCCTTCCCTTCCCTTCCCTTTCTTTCCCATTTCCCTTCCCTTCCTCTACACCCCTTCCCTTCCCCTACTCCCCGTCCCTTCCCTTCCCTTCCCTTCCCCTCCCCTACTCCCCGTCCCTTCCCTTCCCTTCCCCTACTCCCCTTCCCTTCCCTTACCTTACTCCCCTTCCCTTCCCCCCTACCTTACTCCCTTCAAGAACATTCCCATGACAGCCAACACAACATACTCTCCCTTCCCTTCCCTTCCCTTCCCTTCCCTTCCCTTCCCTCCCTTCCTCCAATAGGCATTTTTCTCCTCCCCAAAGGTAGGAAGGTTTATATAGATTATTGAAACTGAATCCAAAGTTGTTATTTATTATTATTGCTATTATTATTATTATTATTATTATTATTATTATTATTAGGGCTAACTTTTTTATACTCCCTCATCCCTTGACTAACACGTGTTTTAAAATATACCTATAAATAAATGATGTAATACTCTTATTTGTTTTTTTTCGTTTTTTTTAAGTAAGTTGTGAACAGTCAATCAGTCTGTCAATCGATCAATCAGTCAGTCAGTCAGTCAGTCAATCAGTCAATTAACCAAACAATACTGACGACAACAACAACAACAACAACACCTACTACCACTACTACTACCACTACTACCACCACCACCATCACAATTATTATTATTATTAAACATTCCATTATGGACTGACCAACAACCACAATCACCACCACAATCATGACCTCCCCCCCCCCCCTCCCTCCCTCCCTTCCCCTCCAAAACAACGAAATGTCTCCTCCACTACGAGAGAGAGAGAGAGAGAGAGAGAGAGAGAGAGAGAGAGAGAGAGATTGCATGCTTTATTCCTATACCCCCCCTCACCTCCCCTCTTCCACATTCAAGATAATAATAATAATAATAATAATAACAATGTTACTAATAATATAAAAACGACGTGTATATCTGTATGAAAGAATTATATAAGAAAATTACTTATGTTAAGATTATTACGTGTATTACAATGTTAAATATTATTATTATTATTATTATTATTATTATTATTATTATTATTATTATAGATGAAGAAGAGGCGGAGGAGGAGAGAGGGAAGGGAGAAGAGAAGAAGGGAGGGAGAGAAGAAGGAAGGGAGGGAGGGAGGGTAGAAAATAATGGACCATAACACTGTATGCATGATGATGACGGGATGATGATGATGATGATGATGATGTCACTGTTGCCTAATTTATTTTATTTATTAACTAATGTAGTTTTATACGATGACGCGCCGTTCGCTCCTCACCCACGCTAACGAAGTGGTGACGATGATGATGATGATGACGATGACGATGATGAGATAACTAAAAGCGAGGAAAATAATTAAAACGAACTCATTTACTTTTCTGTGTTTGATTAATTTCCTTCCCTGGGCTGTGTGTGTGTGTGTGTGAGAGAGAGAGAGAGAGAGAGAGAGAGAGAGAGAGAGAGAGAGAGAGAGAGAGATTATAAATTATTATTAGTGTATGTATATGTATGCATGTGAAAGGTACGTATGACTTGAATATGTGTGTGTGTGCGCGCGCGTCAATCTGCGTATTAGTGTGTGCGTCAATCTGCGTATTAGTGTGTGTGTGTGTGTGTGTGTGTGCGCGTCAATCTGCGTATTAGTGTGTGTGTGTGTGTGTGTGTGTGTGTCTAATAACTGTGTGTGTGGGTGTGTACGTGAGGGGTCGAGGCGCAGTTTTAGTGAATGGAGTGACGTCAGAGCAAGGCGAGGCTCCCATTGGCCGAGGCGAGGCACACAACGGACCAATCAGCGGGCGTCTTGAGGAGGAGGAGGAGGGAGAGGGGGGAGAGCTGACCGATAGCAATTATCTAAACTAAGCTGCGTAAGGTCTCTCTCTCTCTCTCTCTCTCTCTCTCTCTCTCTGGCAGTGGAATACCCCATGACGTCAAGAGAGGGAGGGGAGGGAAAGGAAGGGAAGGAGAAGGGAGGAAGGGAAGGAGGAAGGATGGGAATAAAGGAAGGGAAGGGAGGGGAATAGGAAGGGAGAGACAGAAGATAAGGATGAATGGAATGCGGTTATGATGAGAGAGAGAGAGAGAGAGAGAGAGAGAGAGAGAGAGAGAGAGAGAGAGAGAGAGAGAGAGAGAAAGTAAAGAAGCTTGGGAACATCAAACGAGAATATCACAATAAATCATGGAGGAGGAGGAAGAAGAAGAAGAAGAGGAGGAGGAGGAGGAGGAGGTAGGTTACGTGTGGATGTTTAGTATAGCAAGTGTGAGAGGAGGAGGAGGAGGAGGAGAAAACTTCGTGGTCAGGGGAAGAGGAGGAGGAGGAAGGGGGAAGAGTGGAGTTAGTCGGAGGTAGTGAATGACTGGCAACGGAGGAGGAGGAGGAGGAAGAAGAGGAGGAGGAGGAGGAGGAGGTTGGGGCACTATTGATCGTGTTGGGGGGGAAGGGAGGGGGCGCAGTCCCGTCCCCCCCCCTTCCCCTCAACCCTCTTCCCCTCCTCCTCCTCCTCCCTCTCATAGGAATGTGGCAAACGTCGAGTTTCTCACGCTTCTGCCCACTCTTCTTCCTCCTCTTCCTCCTCCTCCTCCTCCTCTTCTTTCTTCTCCTCTTCCACTTCTTTTTTTTTTTCAATCTGTTATGTCTATCCTCTATTTTTCGTCTAATTTAACTCTTCTTCTTCTTCTTCTTCTTCTTCTTCTTCCTCCTCTTCCTCCTCCTCCTCCTCCTCTTCTTTCTTCTCCTCTTCCACTTCTTTTTTTTTTCAATCTGTTATGTCTATCCTCTACTTTTCGTCTAATTTAACTCTTCTTCTTCTTCTTCTTCTTCTTCTTCTTCTTCCTCCTCTTCCTCCTCCTCCTCCTCCTCCTCCTCCTCTTCTTTCTTCTCCTCTTCCACTTCTTTTTTTTTTTCAATCTGTTATGTCTATCCTCTATTTTTCGTCTAATTTAACTCTTCTTCTTCTTCTTCTTCTTCTTCTTCTTCTTCTTCCTCCTCTTCCACTTCTTTTTTTTCAATCTGTTATGTCTATCCTCTATTTTTCATCTATTTTAACTCTTCTTCTTTTTCT
Source organism: Eriocheir sinensis (assembly GCF_024679095.1). NCBI lineage: Eukaryota > Metazoa > Arthropoda > Malacostraca > Decapoda > Varunidae > Eriocheir > Eriocheir sinensis. The sequence continues at coordinate 20,475,993 of NC_066527.1, read as the reverse complement.
TCTTCTTCTTCTTCTTCTTCTTCTTCTTCTTCCTCCTCCTCTTCCACTTCTTTTTTTTTTCAATCTGTTATGTCTATCCTCTATTTTTCGTCTATTTTAACTTCTTCTTTTTCTTCTTCTTCTTCTTTTTCTTCTTCCTTTTCCTCCTCCTCTTCCTCTCTCACGATGCTTCACTATTTTATTTTTTTCAACTTTTCTTTATTAATATTTCTTTATTTTTCTCTATAATTCTCATATTCTTGGATCTCCTACCCCCTCCCCTCTCTCTCTCTCTCTTGCACTCTCTTTTCTGTTCTTTTTTCGTCTTTTCCTCCCACCACGTCCACCACCTGTCTCCTCCTCCTCCTCCTCCTCCTCCTCCTCCCCCTCCACTTCTTCCACCTGACCCGGAGATGGCCACACCCCGCCCACCCACAATCCCGGAGGTGTGTGTGTCTGTGTGTGTGTGTGTGTGTGTGTGTGTGCTTAGGGGTGGTCACGCTTGTTTGTATTGAACATGTATATGGCATGGGGGAGAGAGAGAGAGAGAGAGAGAGAGAGAGAGAGACATTCCACAGGTTTGTTTTGGTGAGGAATGACGTCATTGGTTTGGACTGTTGACTTGGGACGACCTCTCTCTCTCTCTCTCTCTCTCTCTCTCTCTCTGGTAAGACGAGTTTACGAGATGAAGAACGAGAAAACAAAAACAAAAAAAGAACAAACAAAAAAACAACAAGATGATAAAGATGAAGAAGAGGAAAAGGAGAAAGAAGAAAACAACAACAACAACAGCAACAAGAATAAATAAAGAAAAAAATTACACCTAATAACAATGATGATAGATTAATGACAAGTGAGAGAAAGAGAAAGTGTGTGTGTGTGTGTGTGTGTGTGTGTGTGTGTGTGTGTGTTAGTAATTTCCACTCAGGACGGTTTTTCTTTCTTTCTCCAGATAACTTTTCCTGTTTTTCTTTCCCGACAATTCCAGGAAAGTGAGTGAAGAGACGAGCGGGACTTGTGTTACATCACGACACACACACACACACACACACACACACACAACACACACACACACACACAACACACACTCACACACACACACACACACACACTCACACACACACAACACACACACACACACACTCACACACAGAGGAGGAGGAGGAGGAGGAGGAGATGGAACAGAAGCAACTGGAACAAGAGGAGGAGGAGGAGGAGAAGGAGGAGGAGGAGGTGGAGGAGGAACAAGAAGAGGAGATGGAACAGAAGCAACTAGAACACACACACACACACACACACTCTCTCTCTCTCTCTCTCTATTATATTCTACCTTTCAACAACAACAAAAAAAAAAGGGATAAACTTGTGAGGCAACATTAAATTTTCCTACTCTCTCTCTCTCTCTCTCTCTCTCTCTCTCTCTCTCTCTCTCTCTCTCTCTCTTTATAGTAAAATGTCATTAATTGCTTTCGTGCCTCTCTCTCTCTCTCTCTCTCTCTCTCTCTCTCTCTCTCTCTCTCTCTCTCTCACACAATGACTATAATGATAATGATAATGATAATAATAATAATAATAATAATAATAATAATAATAATAATAATAATGATAATGAGAAAGGTCACGATAACAATGAATTATAATGCAAAGAAACCAAGAAGAAGAAGAAGAAGAAGAAGAAAAAAAAAGGAAGAAGGAAAAATCGGGTACAAAGAAGAACAAAAGAGAACAACGACAACAACAAGAATAAGATAGTCTCCTTTGTTGTAAAAAAAAAAAAAAAAAAAATCAACAAAAGGGAGATGAAGTAGATAAAAAAATAAAGTTCAGCTATAGATAAAAAAACAAAAACAAGAATAACATAAACAAGAACAAGATAAACAACAACAACAACAACAACAACAACAACAAAAAAGAAGCAGGCGCCAGACAAGCAAGAAGAGGAGGAGGAGGAGGAGGGGGAGTTGTAGGAAGAGACGTAGCAGAGGAATGAGGGCGGCAGTAGGAGGAGGAGGAGGGGGGGAAGGAGGAGGAGGAGGAGGAGGAGGAGGAGAAACAAGAGCAGGAGAAGAAGAAGCAATAGCAGATGGAGGAGGAGGAGGAGGAGGAGAAGAGCAGGAGGAGGTTCAAGAGCAGAAGGAAGAGGAGGAGGAGGAGGAGGACAAGGTGGAGCAGGAGAAGGAACAACAGCAAGGGGAAGAGCAGAAGACGTAGGTGGAGGAGGAGGAGGAGGAGGAGGAGGAGATGGAACAGAAGCAACTAGAAGAACAGGAGGAGGAGGAGGAGGAGGAATATCATGACCACCAACAAGAGGAGGAGGAGGAGGAGGAATATCATGACCACCAACAAGAGGAGGAGGAGGAGGAGGAGGAAAACGAAAAGCAATATCAGGAACAACAAGAGGAGGAGGAGGAGGAGGAGGAGGAGGAACAAGAAGAGGAGATGGAACAGAAACAACTACAACAGGAGGAGGAGGAGGAGGAGGAACATCAGGACCCCCAACAAGAGGAGGAGGAGGAGGAGGAGCTATCGTTTACTTTCCACGGAGCGGCGCGGCGTCCTCACTCTCTTCCCCTGAACACTATTGCGTCATCGCCTCAGCCCTCGCCAACACGTGACACACACACACGCACGGCGCTCGAGGGTGGGTGTTTACGGCTCCGTTTCTCAGTATCCGCCACTCACCACACGACTCTTGCGGCGGAAGGATATCTTGTCACCTCCCGCCGCCCCCCGTTACTCCGTTTGACCTCGACCGCTCCTGTTCGTCAAGCTAACCTATCAGTCACTTAACTAGCCTAACCTAACTTGACCTTTAACAACCTGACCTTTGAATTATCTTACTTGGTTAACCTTCAACAACCTAACCTATGAATGATCTTACTTGGAATAACCTAACCTAACTTGACCTTCAATGAGCTAATCTCTCCTTCTCTTCGTCTGGCCAAACTATGTCACTTAACTAACCTGACCTAACCTAACCTAACTTAACCTTCAATGACCTCGATCTCTCTTTCTTCTCCTCGTCTGGCTAACCTATCAGTCACATGACCTAACCTAACTTAACCTTAAATAACCTAGCATATATAACCTTATCTAACCTAACCTGACCTAACCTAACCTATCAATCCCTTAACCTAATCTTACCTTAATTAACCTAACCTATCAATAAATAAACCCAAATTAGCCTCGCAATAATGTACATCCGAAGAATTACCTTACATGACCTAACCTAACCTAAAAATCACATAACCTATTCTAACCTATCAATTCACATAACCTAATCTTACCTACAATTCACATAACCTATCAATAACGTAACCTATCAGACACCTAACCTAATCTAACTTAACTTATCAATAACGTGACCTATCAATCTCGTAACCTAACCTAACCTAAGCCATCAAAAACTTTACCTCTCAATCTTTAATCTATCGAATCATCTTATCTTTCCTGACCTTTCCTAACCTATCATAACGTAACCTATGCATCTCGTAACCTAACCTAACCTAAGCTATCAAAAACTTTACCTCTCAGTCACTTAATAATACATCCTAACCCAATTTAACCCATCAGTAACGTAAGCTATGAATCATCTTATCTTTCCTGACCTTTCCTAACCTATCATAACGTAACCTAATCTTACCTTAATTAACCTAAACTATCAATAAATAAACCTCTCAATCACTTAATAATACATCCTAACCCAATTTAATCTATCAGCAACGTAAGGTATGATTCATCTTATCTTCCCTGACCTTTCCTAACCTATCATAACGTGACATATCAATCTCGTAACCTAACCTAACCTAAGCTATCAAAAACTTTACCTCTCAATCACTTAATAATACAACCTAACCCAATTTAATCTATCAGTAACGTAAGGTATGAATCATCTTATCTTCCCTGACCTTTCCTAACCTATCATAACGTAACCTATGAACCTCGTAACCTAACCTAACCTAAGCTATCAAAAACTTTACCTCTCAGTCACTTAATAATACAACATAATCCAATTTAACCTATCAGTAACGTAAGCTATGAATCATCTTATCTTCCCTGACCTTTCCTAACCTATCATAACGTAACCTATGAATCTCGTAACCTAACCTAACCTAAGCTATCAAAAACTTTACCTCTCAGTCACTTAATAATACATCCTAACCCAATTTAACCCATCTGTTACGTAAGCTATGAATCATCTTATCTTCCCTGACCTTTCCTAACCTATCATAACGTGACCTATCAATCTCGTAACCTAACCTAACCTAAGCTAACAAAAACTTTACTTCTCAATCACTTAATAATACATCCTAACCCAATTTAACCTATCAGTAACGTAAGCTATGAATCATCTTATCTTCCCTGACCTTTCCTAACCTATCATAACGTAACCTATGAACCATCTTATCTTCCTTAACCTACCATAACGTTACCTATGAAGCATCTGACCTAAGCTGTCCAAATTGACCTAAACATTACATCATCTTACCAATCCTAACCTATCAATAACCTATATATTACTTAAGCTAACCTATCAATAACCTACACCTTACCTTACCTAACCTAACCTATCAATAACCTATACCATACCTTACCTACCTTAGCAATAACCTATACCTTACCTTACCTTACCTATCAATGACATAACAACACAACCTCTCATGACCCAACCTAACCTATCAATGACATAACAACAACCTAACCTATCAATAACCTTACGTAACCTAATCTATCAATACCCTAACCTAACCTAACCTATCAATGAACAAACCTAACCTAACCTATCAATACCCTAACCTATCAATGACCTTACATAACAACCTAACCTAACGTATCAATGACATAACATAACAATCTAACCTATCAAACATAACATAACAACCTAACCTAATCTATCAATACCCTAACCTAACCTAACCTATCAATGAACAAACCTAACCTAACCCTAACCTATCAATGACCTTACATAACCTAACCTAACCTACCAGACATAACATAACAACCTAACCTATCAATAATCTTACCTAACCTAATCTATCAATACCCTAACCTAACCTAACCTATCAATGAACAAACCTAGCCTAACCCAAACCTATCAATGACCTTACATAACAACCTAACCTAACCTATGAAGACATAACATAACAACCTAACCTATCAGTGATGTAATCGGTCACCTATGTGGATATCCCCGTAAGGTAAAAAAATATCACACTCCTACCCCCCCCCCCCCCTCTCTCCTCCGCCAGTCGCATCCTCCCTCCCTCTCCGTCACGTGTTTATTACGAAAGGATGTTACGGTACGTTTGGCTGGACAGGAAACTCATGTGATAAGAGGGTATTACGGTTGTTTGCTCAAGAGTTTCATAGAAGCCGCGCGTGATGGTTCAGGATGTTATGAGTGAGGTTTGTGTTGTTTAGGTCTTTTCATCAATCATTCGTCTATATAGTTTGCATTTGCTTGTATGATACTTTTTTTCATATTTTCTCATTTATTTCAATTCTTTCCAGCACAAAAATCAACGATATTTCAATTCTTTCCAGCACAAAAATCAACGATATTTCAATTCTTTCCGGCACAAAAATCAACGATATTTTCATTCTTTCCAGCACAAAAATCAACGATATTTCAATTCTTTCCAGCACAAAAATCAACGATATTTCAATTCTTTCCAGCACAAAAATCAACGATATTTCAATTCTTTCCAGCACAAAAATCAACGATATTTTCATTCTTTCCAGCACAAAAATCAACGATATTTTCATTCTTTCCGGCACAAAAATCAACGATATTTAAATTCTTTCCAACACTAAGATCAACGATATTTCAATTCTTTCCAGCACAAAAATCAACGATATTTCAATTCTTTCCAGCACAAAAATCAACGATATTTCAATTCTTTCCAGCACAAAAATCAACAATATTTCAATTCTTTCCAGCACAAAAATCAACAATATTTCAATTCTTTCCAGCACAAAAATCAACGATATTTCAATTCTTTCCGGCACAAAAATCAACGATATTTCAATTCGTTCCGGCACAAAAATCAACAATATTTCAATTCTTTCCAGCACAAAAATCAACGATATTTCAATTCTTTCCAGCACAAAAATCAACAATATTTCAATTCTTTCCAGCACAAAAATCAACGATATTTCAATTCTTTCCGGCACAAAAATCAACGATATTTCAATTCTTTCCAGCACAAAAATCAACGATATTTCAATTCTTTCCAGCACAAAAATCAACAATATTTCAATTCTTTCCAGCACAAAAATCAACGATATTTCAATTCTTTCCGGCACAAAAATCAACGATATTTCAATTCTTTCCGGCACAAAAATCAACGATATTTCAATTCTTTCCGGCACAAAAATCAACGATATTTCAATTCTTTCCAGCACAAAAATCAACAATATTTCAATTCTTTCCAGCACAAAGATCAACGATATTTCAATTCTTTCCAGCACAAAAATCAACAATATTTCAATTCTTTCCAGCACAAAAATCAACGATATTTTAATTCTTTCCAGCACAAAAATCAACAATATTTAAATCCTTTCCAGCACAAAAATCAACAATATTTCAATTCTTTCCAGCACAAAAATCAACGATATTTCAATTCTTTCCGGCACAAAAATCAACGATATTTCAATTCTTTCCAGCACAAAAATCAACGATATTTCAATTCTTTCCAGCACAAAAATCAACAATATTTCAATTCTTTCCGGCACAAAAATCAACGATATTTCAATTCTTTCCAGCACAAAAATCAACGATATTTCAATTCTTTCCGGCACAAAAATCAACAAAAGTATAAATTTAGCAACACGAGAACACATATTGACAAAACTGATATTAGAGATACAGTGACTTCCGATATGGTTTTGTTTGCTTGGGTGTGGCACGTCATGGTTATAGAGCCTCACGCAGGAGTTGGAAAAATTAAGGAGTTGGTAAATTAAGAAAATGAGTTGGTAATTTCAGAAAAGGAGTTGCTAAATTAAGAAAAGGGATTGGTAAATTAAGAAAAGGAGTTGATATATATAGAAAAAAATGGTAAATGCTGAAAAGGAGTTGGTAAATTAGGAGAAGGAGTTGGCAAGTTACGAGGAGTTGGTAAATTAGGAAAAGGAGTTGGCAAGTTACGAGGAGTTGGTAAATTAGGTAAAGGAGTTGGCAAGTTACGAGGAGTTGGTAAATTTGGAAAAAGAGTTGGCAAGTTACGAGGAGTTGGTAAATTAGGAAAAAGAGTTGGCAAGTTACGAGGAGTTGGTAAATTAGGAAAAAGAGTTGGCAAGTTACGAGGAGTTGGTAAATTAGGGAAAAGAGTTGGCAAGTTACGAGGAGTTGGTAAATTAGGAAAAAGAGTTGGCAAGTTACGAGGAGTTGGTAAATTAGGAGAAGGAGTTGGCAAGTTACGAGGAGTTGGTAAATTAGGAAAAAGAGTTGGCAAGTTACGAGGAGTTGGTAAATTAGGAGAAGGAGTTGGCAAGTTACGAGGAGTTGGTAAATTAGGAAAAGGAGTTGGCAAGTTACGAGGAGTTGGTAAATTAGGAAAAAGAGTTGGCAAGTTACGAGGAGTTGGTAAATTAGGAAAAAGAGTTGGCAAGTTACGAGGAGTTGGTAAATTAGGTAAAGGAGTTGGCAAGTTACGAGGAGTTGGTAAATTAGGAGAAGGAGTTGCTAAATGAAGAAAAGGGTTGACAAGTAAGAAAAGGGGTTGGAAAGTTACGAAAAGGAGTTGGTAAATGAAGGAAAGGGTTGGTAGAGTTTCGATAGAGGCTGAATTGATTGGCGGTCTTCAGGACAGCATGTGGGCAGTTTTAAGCCACTCGGCGATGGCTGTAACATTGTCAGTTTGTATACAGCGGCGGGCGGGACTAAGGGCCATATTTTTAAACATTTCTGCGCCCAAGAACACGTAATTTACTAGTCTTTCGTGGGAGTCTTAGGGATTTCCAGGGGTAGTTTTGTGACCCTGGTGGTAGTCTGAGCCTTCTTCTGTACCGTGAACCATCTATGGGCCATATTTTTAAATATTTCTGCGCCCAAGAACACGTAATTTACTAGTCTTTCGTGGGAGTCTTAGGGATTTCCAGGGGTAGTTTTGTGACCCTGGTGGTAGTCTGAGCCTTCTTCTGTACCGTGAACCATCTATGGGCCATATTTTTAAACATTTCTGCGCCCAAGAACACGTAATTTACTAGTCTTTCGTGGGAGTCTTAGGGATTTCCAGGGTTTTGACCCTGGTGGTAGTCTGAGCCTTCTTCTGGACCGTGAACCATCTATGGGCCATTTTTTTAAACATTTCTGCGCCCAAGAACACGTAATTTACTAGTCTTTCGTGGGAGTCTAGGGCATTTCCAGGGGTACTTTTGTGACCCTGGTGGTAGTCTGAGCCTTCTTCTGTACCGTGAACCATCTATGGGCCATATTTTTAAACATTTCTGCGCCCAAGAACACGTAATTTACTAGTCTTTCGTGGGAGTCTAGGGCATTTCCAGGGGTACTTTTGTGACCCTGGTGGTAGTCTGAGCCTTCTTCTGTACCGTGAACCATCTATGGGCCATATTTTTAAACATTTCTGCGCCCAAGAACACGTAATTTACTAGTCTTTCGTGGGAGTCTAGGGCATTTCCAGGGGTACTTTTGTGACCCTGGTGGTAGTCTGAGCCTTCTTCTGTACCGTGAACCTAAAAGAACACTTATTAGAACTCGATTATTTTAAAACATTTCTGCGCCCAAGAACACGTAATTTACTAGTCTTTCGTGGGAGTTTAGGGCATTTCCAGGGGTAGTTTTGTGACCCTGGTGGTAGTCTGAGCCTTCTTCTGTACCGTGAACCATCTATGGGCCATATTTTTAAACATTTCTGCGCCCAAGAACACGTAATTTACTAGTCTTTCGTGGGAGTCTTAGGGATTTCCAGGGGTAGTTTTGTGACCCTGATGGTAGTCTGAGCCTTCTTCTGTACCGTGAACCATCTATGGGCCATATTTTTAAACATTTCTGCGCCCAAGAACACGTAATTTACTAGTCTTTCGTGGGAGTCTAGGGCATTTCCAGGGGTAGTTTTGTGACCCTGGTGGTAGTCTGAGCCTTCTTCTGTACCGTGAACCATCTATGGGCCATATTTTTAAACATTTCTGCGCCCAAGAACACGTAATTTACTAGTCTTTCGTGGGAGTCTTAAGGATTTCCACGGGTACTTTTATGACCCTGGTGGTAGTCTGAGGCTTCTTCTGTACCGTGAACCTAAAAGAACACTTATTAGAACTCGATGAACCTCCTTTTTGGCCTTTGGAAATAGTTGGTGTGAGGGTTGGGAGCATCTGACAATACCAACCGAAAACCGGGTCCACCAGGAAACCGCGCCCCCACCGCCTCCCTTTATTTATTTCATTATTTATTTACATGTTTTGATTGTTGTCCTCCCCCTGTGTGTGCCGCCTCTGTAACAGCCGCCGCGCCTCACACAAGACTCACCACCGTCACCGACTTATCGCAATCACTGCACTCAAATTTCCTGTTGCTGACGTATAAACATCGCTAAATAAAACGACACCAATAATTACCGGCACAGTAATTTTAAATGAATATCGTAATCCCTGTGTTTAGTTTTAGGTCAGAAACCGCAAATGCAAGAGCGACAGTCTGGTAACGGTCCCCCCCCCCCCCCACACCCACCCACCAGGGATAACAATTTTACCCTGTTATCCCTTCCATTACCTCCACTTCTTCCCTTCCTCCTCCACCCCTCCCTCCATTACCTCCGTTTCCTCCACCTCTCCCCTCCACCAGACACTCCAAAAAGTTCCAGGGATAACAATTTTTCCCCGTTTTCCCCTCCATTACCTCCACTTCTTCCCTTTCTCTCCTCCACCCCTCCCTCCATTACCTCCACTTCTTCCCTTTCTCTCCTCCACCCCTCCCTCCATTACCTCCACTTTTTCCCTTTCTCTCCTCCACCCCTCCCTCCATTACCTCCATTACCTCCGTTTCCTCCACCTCTCCCCGCCACCAGACCCTCCAAAATGTTCCAGGGATAACATTTTTTCCCCGTCCTCTCCACGTCACATTCCACGTAGCGTCACATGGAGGTGCGGGTGAGGGCAGAGCTATAGCCGTGCGTTACGTCAGCCGCCACAGCCCTCGTCTCGTCACCTCTGCCCTGGAGCCTGTGGCGGGTGAGATCCCATTAGCCCGGGACGCGGACCAGTGTGACATCCGGGTTACCACAATTTGCCTTCTCCAGGTTTCCCCAGCAGGTATACCCATTTAGCGGCCCGCCCGAGGGAAGGAGGAACAGGTGGGTAGGCCGCGCGCTGACTGCTTCATGCGGTATGCTTTTACATAAGAAATAGCCTCTCGCTTGCTATGTTCCTCCTTTTATTATTATTGTAAGAGACGAATTAGGTAGAGAGGAAGGAGTGTGAACTATAAGCCACCTTTTCAGCAGTCCCCAAACACCTGAGACGCAGAGAAACAGGAAAAAAGGAAATAAAAACAATGAGGGAGGTAGAACAATGAGAGTAGTGGAAAGAGAAGGAGATTATAGAAGTGGGGAGAGAGAGAGAGAGAGAGAGAGAGAGAGAGAGAGAGAGAGAGAGAGAGAGAGAGAGAGAGAGAGAGAGAGAGAGAGAGAGAGAGAGAGAGAGAGAGAGAGAGAGAGAAAAGAAAGAGAACAATGAGAGATGAAGAATGAGAGAAGTAGAAAGAGGAGATTATAGAAGTGGGAAAAGAGAGAGAGAGAGAGAGAGAGAGAGAGAGAGAGAGAGAGAGAGAGAGAGAGAGAGAGAGAGAGAGAGAGAGAGAGAGAGAGAGAGAGAGAGAGAGAGAGTTATCAATATCTTAGAATACACAAGATAGAAGGAAAGAAAAAAGAAAGTTAAAACAATGAAAGGAGTAGAAAGAGAAGGAATTTATAGAAGTGGAGAGAGAGAGAGAGAGAGAGAGAGAGAGAGAGAGAGAGAGAGAGAGAGAGAGAGAGAGAGAGAGAGAGAGAGAGAGAGAGAGAGAGAGAGAGAGAGAGAGAATTATCAATATCTTAGATTACGAAAGATAAAAAAAGAGAAAAAGAAAGTGAAAACAATGACAGAAGTAAACACCTCTCCCCCCGAAATTGACCTCTCTTTCGACCACCTCTTTTGTTTCTTTTCATAGGAGCAGCGAGTAGCGGGCTTTTTATTATTATTGTTTCCTTTTTTTGTGCCCTTGAGCTGTCCCCTTTGTTGTAAAAAAAATATATATATACAAGTGTAAGGACATAAGGTAATAAACATCTTAGCATACACAAGTAAAGACACGTTGAGAGTGGAGTGATGTAGCGTGACGTAATGGCTCGTCTCTGTGAAGGCGCCGCGAGCAAACATTTCGTCACCAGCCAGCGAGCAAAGAAGGCCACTGGGGGCGGGGCCAGATTCACCACACATATTTGACAAGGTTTTCGTAGGACTTCTGAGCATTTCCTGTGGTGGTTTAATGGCCATGGTGGTAGTTGGACCCTTCTTTTGTACCATGAACCTAAAAACACACTCATGAGAATTCGATTAATCTCCTTTTTGGCATTTGAAGACGGATGACGTGGGAGGTGGAGGCGTCTAAGGAAATGAGCATATTTGACAAGGTTTTCGTAGGAGTTCCAGCATTTCCAGGCGTCTAAGAACACCCACCCAGCAGCGTCCCAGGAAATGAGCATATTTGACAAGGTTTTCGTAGGAGTTCTGAGCATTTCCAGGGGTGGTTTAATGGCCATGGTGGTAGTTGGACCCTTCTTTTGTACCATGAACCTAAAAACACACTCATAAGAATTCGATTAATCTCCTTTTTGGCATTTGAAGACGGATGACGTGCGAGGTGGAGGCGTCTGAGAACACCCACCCAGCAGCGTCCCAGGAACTGAGTGCCGCGGCGCGCCGAGTGACGCTGACGCGGCGCCGTGACGGGCGACACCTGATGCTGCGCGGCGCGGGGCGGGGCGCGGCGGTAAAACGCTTTGCTTGTTTGGCGCCCGGGGATGGTGAGCGAGGGCGGGCGAGGCTTTGATGGCGGTGGGGAGGGTCAGGTCACGCCGAGCCATGAGGTGACCCGTCCAGCGCTTACCGTGACCACACACACACACACACATACATACTAACATACACACACAGCAAGACAGGCACACAGACACACATACACACAGGCAGACAAATACACACAAGCACACACACACACACACACACACACACACACACACACACACACATACATACATACATACATACACATAGATAGATAGACAGACAGACAGAAAGACAGACAGACAGACACACGAGCCAGACACACAAGAGCACACACACACACACACACACACACACACACACACGGGAATATATATGATAGTCTTGGATTCTCAAGACACATAAACATACACTCTCACACACACACACACACACACACACACACACATATACATACATACATACACATAGATAGACAGACAGACAGACAGAAAGACAGACAGACAGACACACGAGCCAGACAGACAGGAACACACACACACACACACACACACACACACACACACACACACACACACACACACACACACACACGGGAATATATATGATAGTCTTGGATTCTCAAGACACATAAACATACACTCTCACACACACACACACACACACACACACACACACACACACACACGCACGCACGCACGCACACTATGGACGTGCCCCGCCCTCCACAAGGTCCGTGTCAGTGACTTTGAACAAGGAGGATCTTTTTTTTTTTTTTTTTGTGTTCCCTTCATTACCTCCACCCCTCCCTCCATTACCTCCGTTTCCTCCACCTCTCCACCCCTTTTTCCACCCCTTCTTCCCTCCAGCCTTCCCTCCACCTTTTCCTCCAATATCTCCATTACCTCCCCTCCTCCACTTTTTCCCTTCCTCTCCTTCCCTTCGCCCTCCACCCCTCCCTCCGTTTCCTCCACCTCTCTACCCCTTCTTCCCTCCACCCCTCCCTCCATTACCTCCACCTTTTCCTCCAGTACCTCCATTACCTCCCCTCCTCCACTTCTTCCCTTTCTCTCCTTACCTTCGCTCCATTACCTCCGTTTCCTCCACCTCTCCATCCCTTCTTCCCTCCAGCCTTCCCTCCATTACCTCCACTTTTTCCTCCAATACCTCCACTTCTTCCCTTTCTCTCCTTCCTTTCCCTTCCTTCCCTTCCTCCTCCTCTTCCTCGCTCCTCCCGTCTCTCCTTCTCCAACTTTTTCTCTCCCTTCTTACCTCCACTCCTCCCTCCACATTCTCCCTTCCACCTCCTTTATTTCCCTTTATCTCCCTCCTCTTCCCCCCTTATCTCCCTACCACCCTTTCTCCCTTCCTCTCCTCCCTGCTTCCGGTCCTCTCCCTTTTCCTTCCTCCCTCCTACCTTCGCCTCCCTTATTCCTTTCCCTTCCTTCCCTTCATCCATCTCTCCTCCTCCTCCTCCTCCTCCTTCGTCTTCTTTTCCTTCCTTCTCCCTTTCCTACTCCCTTTCCCTCCATTCCTTCCTCCCTATCTCTCCCTCTCTTCCCTTTTCCTCCCTCCCTTCCCTTTCCTTCTCTCCCTTTCCTTCCGTACTTTCATCCCTACAAATTTTATCTCCCTTTAAAGTCCTCCCTTTCTCTTTCCCTTTCGTATATAAGAACATAAGAACATAAGAACGTGAGGAGTCTACAAGAGGCCGGTTGGTCTATACAAGGCAGCTCCTGTACACTCAACCCCACCTTACCTCACCATCCATGGCTTTATCTAACCTCTTCTTGAATGTATCTATGGTATTGGCACCCACAACATGGCTCCCAAGCCTGTTCCATTCGTCCGCCACTCTATTAGTGAACCAATTCTTGCCTATGTCTTTGTTGAATCTGAATTTGCCTAACTTAAAACCATTGCCACGCGTCCTACCTGGCTCTTTTACGATCAAAATCTTATTGACATCCCCTTTATTAAATCCCTTCATCCATTTGTAGACTTCGATCAAGTCTCCTCGCAACCTTCGCCTTTCTAGAGAGTGTAGATTTAAATGCTTCAGCCTGTCTTCATAAGGCAAGTTTCTCACCCCCTGAATCATCTTTGTCATCCTCCTCTGTACAGATTCTAACATCTTGATATCCATTCTATAGTAGGGGGACCAGAACTGAACTGCATAATCGAGATGAGGTCTAACTAGTGCTAAGTAAAGTTTGAGGATGACTTCAGTGCTCCTATTGCTCACGCTCCTTGAGATGAAACCTAGTACTCTGTTGGCCCGATTTTTAGCCTGAATGCATTGAGCCCTAGGACGGAGGTCAGCGCTCACTAGGACTCCTAAGTCTCTCTCACGCCCAGACCTGCTTAGAGGAGTGTCATTTAAGGAGTAATTGTGTGAGGGGTTATTCCTACCTACACTCAGAATGCTACACTTCCCGACATTGAATTCCATCTGCCACTTCCCCGCCCAATCATATAGTCTGTCAAGCTCATCCTGGAGAACGGTCTCTCCCTCTCCCATACCTCCATCCCTCCTTCCTTCTCTTTTCCTCCCTCCCTCTCTCCCTTTCCCATACCTCCATCCCTCCTTCCCTCTCTTTTCCTCCCTCCCTCTCTCCCTTTCCCATACCTCCATCCCTCCTTCCCTCTCCTTTTCCTCCCTCCCTCTCTCCCTTTCCCATACCTCCATCCCTCCTTCCTTCTCTTTTCCTCCCTCCCTCTCTCCCTTTCCCATACCTCCATCCCTCCTTCCCTCTCCTTTTCCTTCCTCCTTCTCTCCCTTTCCCATACCCCCATCCCTTCTTTCCTCCCTTCCTCTCTCCCTTTCTTTTGCCTTCATCCTCTCTAGCTTTCCCTCCCTTTCCTCTCTCTCCTCTCCCTTCCGTATACCTCCATCCCACTCTCTTTCCTCTCTCCCTTTCTCCTCCATTCTCTCCCTTTTTCTTGTCTCCACTCCTTTTTATTTTCTCTCCTTTTCTCCTCCCTTTTGAAATTCCATCCCTTCATATCTTGACTCCCTTTTCCATCATTTTCCTCCCTTTTTCCTTATTTCCTTCCCATTCCCTCCCTTTTCTCCCTCTTTCCTCCCTTTCCTCCACATTTTCCCTCCCTTTCCTCCCTCTTTCCTTCTCATTGCCTCTCTTTCCTCCCCATTTCCCTCCCTTTCTTCCCCTTTTGCCTCCCTTTCTTCCTCCTTTCCTCCCTCTTTCCCTTCTTTTCCTCCCCATTGCCTCCCTTTTTCCTTCCCTTCCCTGTCCTTTTACCTCCCTTTCCTCCTCATTTTCCCTCCCTTTTCTTACCTTTTCCCTCCCTTTCCTTCCTTTTCCCTCCCTTTCCCTTTGATCATTCCTCCTGTTTTTCCTCCCTTCTTGGCTGGACGGAAGGGAGGGAGAGAAGAAAGGGAGGAGGGAGGGAGGGAAAAAATATATTAAAGGGGAGGGAGGGAAGAAAAAGAAAGGGGGAGAGAGGGGGGAAGAAAGGGAGGAAAGGGAGGGAGAGAAGAGGAAAGGGAGGGTGGGAGGAAGGGAGAAGACAAATGAGGAGGGAGGAAAAAATGTGGAAAGGGGAGGGAGGGAAGAAAAAGAAAGGGGGAGAGAGGGGGGAAGAAAGGAAGGAAAGGGAGAAGGGAGGGAGAGAAGAGGAAAGGAGAAGACAAATGAGTGTATTTTAATTCTTGCTTCATTTTCGGGGTCAACTGAGAGAGAGAGAGAGAGAGAGAGAGAGAGAGAGAGAGAGAGAGAGAGAGAGAAGGGGCAAACATCCTGGAAGAGCCTCCTTCTCCCCTTTCTTCCCCTCCTCTTCCTCCTCCTCTTCCTCCTCCTCCACCCTCGGCCCCAACCTTGGAGAGATGGGGTCATGAACTTTACCTCCACCACCACCACCACCACCATCACCACCACCACCACCATCACCACCACCATCACCAGCATCACCACCACCATCACCACCACCACTATCACCAGCATCACCATCACCATCACCACCACCATCATCACCACTATCACCACCACCATCACTACCACCACCATCACCACCGTCATCACCACTATCATCATCGTCATCACCGTTGCCACAAGAGATGTTAATTTGAGTTCCTGGACCTGGGATTTCCCCCGTGTGTGTGTGTGTGTGTGTGTGTGTGTGTGTGTGTGTGTGTGTGTGTGTGTTGTGAAATCGTGGTGTTATATAAGTGCAGAAAACAAGGCAAATGGCAAACAAACAACACTATAAAAAAACATGAACTAAATATATGCTTCAAGAAGAAGAAGAAGAAGAAGAAGAAGAAGAAGAAGAAGACAAAGAGAGAAACGAAAAGAAGAACGAAAGAATAGGAAAAGAAAAATACAAGAAAAATTTAAAAGAAAAAGGAAGAAAAGAAAGTGAAAAAATGAAAAAAAAGGAAAAACAGAGAAAATGGAAGAACAAGAACATGAATAACAAGAACAAGACACAAAGAAGCGAAAAAAAAAACGAGAAAGAACAAACAAAAACGAACAAAAAACAAAAACTTCCAAACAAACAACACACACACACACACACACACACACACACACACACACACACACACACACACACACACACAAACACCAGCACGACCTTGCCATGGATTTCGAAAGCAGGAACTAAAAAATAAAAAAAAATAAAAAAAACACGGATAACAATACCAAACTGTTTACGTGGCTGGCATAAAAAGGAAGAAAAGGAAGACAACAACTAAAACAGGTAGTAGTAGTAGTAGTAGTAGTAGTAGTGGTAGTGAGTAGTAGTAGTAGTAGTAGTAGTAGTAGTAGGTCCAGTAGTGGTAGTAGTAGTAGTAGTGGTAGTGAGTAGTAGTAGTAGTAGTAGTAGTAGTAGTAGGTCCAGTAGTGGTAGTAGTAGTAGTAGTGGTAGTGATAGTAGAAGAAGAAGAAGAGGAAGAAGAAAAGATAAAACGAAAGACGAAGCAGAAAAGAAGAAAGAGAAAAAGAAGACAAAGGTGATGAAGAAAAAGGGATTAGAAGAAAAAGAAGAAAAAGAAGAAAATCGTGGAGGAAAACTAGAAGCAAATAGAAGTTGGAGAAGAAAATAAAAAAAAGAAAAAGAAAAAAGAAAAGACCTAGACG